>NW_020194052.1:0-196818 GCF_002847045.1 Aspergillus candidus | reverse complement strand
CTAATGACCCTAATGACCCTAATGACCCTAATGACCCTAATGACCCTAATGACCCTAATGACCCTAATGACCCTAATGACCCTAATGACCCTAATAATCTAATAATATAATAACTTATTCTATTACTACTAGTACTTATATTTTAATATTATTAGTATTAAGTCCCTTACTTATAGGTCTCTTAGTAACTTTCTTTAGTATTATAATTTTATAATACTTTGTTACTGTGTCTAGTACCTATCCTAGTAATATTATTAATTAATCTTAGTAACTTGACTTTGTTACTACTAATACTTGTATTATATAATTATTATTATTAGATTTATCTCTAAATCTTTTAGCTAATACTTAGACTTTTTATTTTTAAGCATGCTATTAGGACTCAGACACTCCTGTTATCTATTTATATCTTAAGTAATTATAATTTATAAACTAAAGACTTCCTATTTTCTAGTTAATCTCTAGATTATAATCTCTAAGCCAGGGGATCTCTAATATTATATTATATTATTTTACTTATATTATATTAAAGTTTAATTATTTAAAATAATTAAGGATAATTATAGGTAGTAATCTAGTTTTAATTATAAGATAATTTTCTAAATTTTTATTATTTAATTCTATAATAAATTCTAGATTAGCTTTTCTAATATCTTTAATATCTAGTTTCTATTAAAATTAAGAGTTTATAAAGTTACCTATTACTCTAAAGTTAAGTATTATTCTAGTTACCTGCTTATATACTTTAATTATTACTCTAATATATCTCTCTTATCCTATTACTACTAACTATTTTTCTCTTTACTAATTTAATGCTTATTTATATAGTAATAATTATAATAAGTAAGTATTAATGAATTTATTATTATAATACACTTTATACTTATTATTATAGCATTTTATTTATAATATTTTCTTATAATATAGATATTATAGATAGCTTCTACAAGTATATTATAAGTCCTAATATAGATATATTATTTCTTATTCTTTTATATTATTTAATACTTTTAGTAAATATCCTGAAGCTGTTTTTTCTGTATAGTATTAATTATATTACTTATTATAGTACACTATTTATAATAGCTTCTTGTGTTTTAGATATGTTCTGTAATAATTATATAAATATTATTTATAATTATAATATACATGTAAACTAGATTATTACTTATATCTAAGCCCTGTAAGTATATTATAATATTTAATATTATTTCTTTAATATTATAAGTATTATGTTCTTAAATAATATGCATGTTTTTACTAATATTTTTTTTATAATTTATTAGTTTATTTCTAGTATTCTAGATTTTAGTAAGTATATTCTTTAACTCTATTACTAGTATTAGCTATAATAACTTTATTAATTTCTCTAATCCTGGTTATAATAATTAACTATTCTCTTAGTTTTTCTAATACTATCTAAGTATCTTACTTATTAAGAATTTTTTTAATTTTATTAAGGCTCCTTTTTACCTCTAGGGGATTTTAAGATATATCTAGTTATTTATTTAGTCTTTTTATATTAGGTTTATAATTATTAGACTGAGTACTATACTCTTTATTAAGTAAATTAATATTATTTCAGATTATACTAGGAAATTTATTCTTTTTAACTAGCTTATTTATATTAATAGCTTTTTCAGACCTATCTATTCTTATATAGAATTTATTACTTTTATTATAAAACTTTACTATTCTTAATTCTTTTATAAAATAACTCTAATTCTCTATATTATTATTATTACTTTATTAATAATCACTTAAATTATCTGTGGATTTATTTAATTAATTAATTTTATAGATTATATATAATAACTTTTTAGGTAGGGCTATCCTGGTTTCTCTCTTTATTCTAGTTATATTATAAGCTTCTCTAGCTTCTTTATAAGTAGTCTTTAGTTATTTTTATGGTTCTCTATTATTTTTCTATTATTAGTTTAATTAGTATTCTCTTGTCATGTGATCTTGCTTTTTATAAATATAACATGCTTTATTATTATAGTATTACTTTCTTTCTTTCTTAGAAATTTCTTAATATTAAGTTATATCTAGCTTTATTAGCTATAGCTTATAAGAATTATTATATTCTTGGCTTTTTAATTATACTTATTATTTATTATTAATATTATACCTATTAATTCTAATATTATCTTAGTATCTATTACCTGACTAATTCTTATATCTAATATTAAAATTAAATAACTTATTATTAATCTTAACTACTTGTTTAATTATTTTACTAAGAATTTCTAATCTCTTTATTTAAATTAGTTTCTTTTAAATCTCTAGTTTAAGCTCTTCCTTGAATTATATGATATAAGTATTATTATTCTAATCTAACTAAGATATAACCTGCTAGAATTCTAAGATATACTAGCTAATTAATTTAATTTATTATAGTTATTATAGTTTTTATTTTATATTTTAAACTGAGTTAATATCTCTGAATATTATATAGAATTATTCTTTAAAATTATTATACTTTTTAAATATTTCTTTAATTTTATTATCTTAATTAATTTTAGTATTATTCTAGAAGTCCCTGATATATAGTTTAAATTAATTAAATATAAAATCTTTTAGATATATAACTATAAATACTATCTTATTAACTTTAGTAGTAAGTTATTCTCTATTTATCTTCATATACATGTCTATTTATATTAGAAATATATATAACTTAAAATAAGTGCTATTAAATGCCTCTAGTAGTTTAACCTTGATAATACAGGTTATAAGTTATCTTTTTAAGATTATAATATATACTTGTAGTTACTTAATCATACTAATAATATCTACTTAAGTTAGTATAATACTAGTATCTTCTTAACTACTTCTACTACTAGTCCTAGAAGTTAGTATAATTATTCTATTATTATTTAACATGATAGTATTTTAGTTTATTTTAAGTTAACTTAAGACTTTACTTATATTAACTAGTATTTAATATATCAAGATCCTAGGATCTCTTGATACTTCTATAATACTAGTATTAGTAACTTAGATTATTCAAGATAAAGAGCACCCTGTGATCTTTCTATTAGCTATTAATAATAAGTTTATACTAATCTAAGGCCTTATATAATAATTATACTATTATATTAATTAATAAGATAATCTAATAGTCTAAAGGTAACTAATAAGTAAAAAGAGAAGTAAGATATATTAAATATAAAAATCTAATTACTTAGGTTAAGTATAGATAAGTAGAAACTAGACTAAATATATACTCAGACTTGAACTATATATTAAATATAACTAACTAAACTATAGATACAGGTGAATAAGTATTCTTATATATTCTTTATCTTTATATACTTCTCAGCTATTTCTAGGAGTATATCTAGAGTAGAAATTAATAATATACTTTTTATTCTTAGTTATCCTGTGACTACTCCTGAGGATATATCAAAAGTAGATAATTATATAATATATTATCCTAGAGTACAGGGATCCTGATCCCATAGTCTATTAATTAGTGTCGGGCTTCTGCCTGGCTGTGCCGCCTTCGTGGGGTGTTAATCTTATTGGGTTTCCGTAACAATAAGAATCTGAAAAGAAGAAGAATAATAAAAGATTTAATTAGCCATAGTTAATAAGCTTGAGAGAGTAGAAGAAAGATAGAGTTAAAAAAGAGAATATAACCTAAATACTGAGTTTTAATATTACAGAGTTTATAAAATACAGAGATAATATATATATACTTAGACAGTGACTAGAAGATAAAGACTTGATAGGGACTACCTAAGTCTTACCCTAATAAAAAATTTGTTTTAATCTCTTACTTTTAAAAATTTATAAGAAATCAGCTATTATAAGAATTACTCTAAAATTTAGATATATTATAAAGAAATACTTAAAATATAACTTATTAAATTTTCAAGATATAAGAGTTAATATTTCATAAAGCGACCCAGGGGCTGAAGAGAAAAGTTGACTCTACTCATACAGGTCATGAAAAAGACACTAAATTAACTTGACTCTAGGTATGGTTGATTTACTGCCATTGGATAGGCTAGATATAATTAGTTATAGCTTCTTATAACTCAGGGTTTCCTAATTATTACTTTAATAAATATATTCTAGACTAGTAGTAGTATTCTAAATCTGCTTGCTATAAATATATAATTATATAATCTAATTAAAAAGAACTGCTTTCCCTAGAAGTAAAAAGTAATCTTATATATTATTTAAGGTATCTACTAGATATTTAACTTATTTAGAATCTATTATTATTATAGCCTGCTAAATTATTAGTATCTAGATTATCTTAACTAGTTTAGATAAATAGCTAGTAAAACTATATAAATCCTGAAATATCTTCTTGCTTGAATCTATTCTAAGTATAGCTAGAAAGACTATTATTATACTTTTAAAGAGATCTCTTTTAAGTAAGTAATCTAGTAACTTAATAAATAGGTCTAGACAGGCCTGATCTAGTTACTTATATATCTTACTAATCTTAGATATCTTATATATTTTATATAATTTATATCTTTTACATATCTTATATATCTTACTAGTAGAATTAGATATTATCTCTTCTTATTATACTAGCCTAGTAATTATCTTTATTATCTAATCTAATATAGTAAGTTATAAAATAATTAGTTAATAATCTAGTATTACAGGATAGTCTGGCTAGCTAGTATAATAAATAAAATAAACTAGTTATATCTATCTCTAGTAATAAGTATAATAGATAAAGAGCTTAAGCTAGATTAGGATAAACTAGTTTTATACTTATAATTATTATAAAAAGTTATTAATTTAAATCTAGTATTAAGTTTATAAAATTAGAATCTAGTTATATTCCAAGTATATATATAAAGTAAAGAGACTTTATAAATAAGTTAAGTTATAAAATATAAGAGTCTTATCTAGTTAAACTTATTAATTTACTATATTTTAATTAACTAGTAGGCTATCTTTACTAGTTATTTAATACTAGTTATAAAAATCTTTAATAAGAGCTCTTGTATAGGATCTAGTATTATTATTAATAAGATAATAATTTTAAAGACATGCCCTTGTAGGAACTCAGACTATTATATAAATTTTAACTAGAAAGATATCTTTATTATTATCTTAATATCTAGATCTAGTACCTACTTTACTCTAGTCTTTATTAAATAAGTATCTTATACTAGAGTCTTCTTTACTTATATAGAAATAATCTTAGTCTTACTTATAGTAACTACCTGAGATATATATAAGATAGATATAAATAAAATAATCTAAAAAAAATTATTACTTGCTTTGGTTTTAAAAAAGTACTAATAACTTATAATTTATAATAGAACTAGAGAATTCTTATTTTCTTTTTATAAGTGCCTATAAAACTAGTTATCCTAGTATATCTTATAATAATATTATAAAAGAATACTAGTAAATTATAAGATATAAAAATAATACAGGTAGTAGTAGCCCTGATAAACTAGTAATTTAGAGATTAAAGAATTTTCTAGAGATAGTACTAGGCAGGACTTATAAATTAGATTAATCTATAAATATTATAATATAGAGGCTAGTATAGTCTTATAGAAAGATTTTATAATAATAGTAGAATAACAGGTATAATAATTAGTAAGATAAGTAAATAACTTAATTAAATATATAATCTAGTTATATAAGCAGCAGATCTAAAGAGAGTAGGACTTCTTATAGATAAAAAGATCTATAATAATAATATAATAAATAAATAGATTAATAAGTTAGTTAGTTAATAAGTTAAGTAATATCAGGGATTCAGAGAGAAGAAAGAGAAGAAGAAAAAGAAAAAGAAATATTACTAGTATCTTAATTCTCTTACAGTTACTTAGAAGAAGTAAAGAAAAGAAGAAAGTAACTAAAAGTACCTAGGCAGGCAAGGCAGCAGCATAGAGAGGATCCCGCGGGTAGGGCTACCTGTATGTCACGGCCAGGAAGAGAGATTGATGGTCCAGCTTGGTAGAAGCGGATAAGAGTCAACTTGCGGGTAGACATATAGCTGATATCTAACTAAAGGGGTTCTGCTATATATAATAGCCAGAAGAATCACTGTTCAAGAGAAATAAGTGATTTATTTTAAATACTAATATACCTACCCCTCTGCTTGTGTTCCTCCTATCTTATAGAGATAGCTATTAATAAGTAGAGAATTAGCTGCTTAAATAATATCTATTCTAATCTCTTATATTAATCAGCACGCTGCTACTTATAATTTAAATTACTTCTTACTACTTTTTATAAGATATCTTAATAAATAACCTGTCTGCAGGCCAGAGAGAAAATAGAGACTATTAGCTATTAAGTTATAAAGAAATTCTCTAGTAAATTCTCTCTATCTAGTCCTATGCCTGACTAGGAGAAAGTAAGAGAAGATCTCTTAAAAATAATTAAAAAGAAACTCTTTATAATTATCTAATAACTTCTTAATAATAATAAGAAAGAGAAGTCTAGTAAAAAGTATATTAAGATTACTAAATCTAATTCTTTTAAAGAGAAGAATTACTAATAATATCTTATATTTACCTGTGATCTCTAAGACTATTTCTATATATCTTATAACTTCTTTTATAATAATACTAATTATATCTTATATATAGTATCTTGCCTGTAAGATATTCTGAAGAAAGCCTAATAAAGTAAGTATAACAGGCAGGCTGAAGAAATTATCTATATAAAATTTAAAGTATTTCTTTATAATTAAGTCAAGCTGCTAGTAAGTTATGGATAGAATATTTATTATTTATTAAGAGAACTATAATAAAAGAAGAATAAATTAATTAGCTCTCTTTTTACTCTTATTCTCTTACTAATTTATAAAGTTTATAAGAATTTTAAGCTTCTTTTTATGAATATATACCTAAAAATTATGTACTTTATAATATACTAATAAATTTATATATCCCCTGAAATATAGTCTGACTAATAGCTTATTAATAAGCTTATAATAATCAAACTAGCAAAGTAATACAAATCTATTAATAGATATAATTATATATTATATAAAAAGTGGGATATAAAGAAGGAAAATAAGTTATAAACTTATAAGAGATTATATTTTTATAAAAATAAAGAGAAATATAATTTAAATAAGCTACTTGACTCTAGAAGTCTAAGAAATCTCTTACTAAAATAAATATAAACTAATAATTACTTATAATTTATTTACTATTATAATTATAGCAGATCAGGACACATGACTTAAGATTATTATAAAAATAAAAAGAAAGATAGCAGGTTTTTTAAATAGGAATTTATATCTCTATAGATTATAATAATATATATAGCTAGTAAACTTCTAATATCTCTAGTAGAGGCTGTTAAAGAGATAGAGATTAACTCTAAATAAGAACTTATTAAAGCTCTTCTTAACCTAGGAAGTAATAAAGTTTTTATTTCTTACTAATTTCTAATAATTATAAGATAAAAGCTTAACTTTAATTAACTTCTATTATTTATTAAAGTCTTTAATAAAATATTATTAGCCTGCTATACTTATAATATCTTCTTATTTTAGATTAATAATAATAAGAGAAGATAGTATAATTATTAAATAATAGCCTATGTTATTAATATAATAGGATATAATATTTTTCTTGGCTAGACATAGCTCTAAAGAGTCTAACTAGTATTTAATTAATAAATAATAAAATAGAGATATCCTAAGAAGCTAATAAAAATAAAGATTAAGAGTTCATGTCACTTCTCTAAGCTTATATAAGGGGAAGTCTTAAACCTGCTAGTTACTAGTATTATTATATTAAATAACCTAATAATAAAGATTCTAGCTAAATATATAGATTATATATATATATTCTTAGAAAAGAGGACAGGAATATTTTTATAAAGTAGTATAATTTATAATATTAATTTATATAAAGAGAAAATATTATTATACAGGTCTTTATATAGCTTAACTTCTTATAAGCTTAATACTCTCTAGGAGTATTTAGAGAATAAATAAGTAAAGAAATAAATATATCTATTATTAGGCCTAGTAGCTACTCTAGTTATCTTTATTAAGAAGCTAGATAAATTCTTATAACTCTATATTAATTACTAGAAGTTAAATATTATTATTATTAAAAATTATTACCTATTATCTTGAATTAATAAGATAATAAATAAATTAGTAAAAGCTAAATTCTTTACTTATTTAAATATATATAATATGTATTACTAAATTTGTATTTAGCAAGGTAATAAATAGAAGATAGTATTTTATATATAATATAGCTAGTATAAATATACTGTTATACTATTTAGCCTTTATAATATACTAGTAACTTTTTAATCTTATATTAATATCATACTAAGAGGTCTGCTTGATAATATTTATATAATATATTTTAATAATATCCTAATCTTCTTATAAATAAAAGAGAAATATATCTATTATATTTATATAGTCTTATAATACTTAGAAAGTTATAATCTTTTTATTAAATTATCTAAATATAAATTTTATAAGAGTAAAGTAAAATTCTTAGAGATTATTATAAGATAAGATAGTATAAAGCTAGACTCTAGTAATATAATTACTATCTCTAAGTAGCTAGAGTCTTACTTAGTTTATAATATTTAAGTCTTCTTAAAATTTATAAGATTCTTTTAAAAATTTATATACTAATACTCTTAGATTATTATCTCTCTTATAAACTTATTAAGAAAAAATAACTAGAATTATTACTTTTATTTATTAGATTTAACACAAGCTGCCTTTAAGAAACTAAAGAATAGATTTATTAAATTTTTAGTTTTAATATACTTTAATCCTGATAAGAAATAAATACTTATTATTAATATCTTAAGATATACTATTATAGATATACTCTTATAATCTAAAAATAGAATATAAAGAATAAACAGGCTAAGAGATTAAAAGTTTATTATATTTTTTTCTAGAAAACTTTATAGTTTAAAGATCTAATATAAAGTATATAACTAAGAATTACTTATAATTATTAAATATTTTAAGATCTAGTAATATTATCTTAAAGATAACCTGCAGATAATTTATATGCTTACTAATTATATAAATTTATAATACTTTTTTATAATAAAGATATTAAATTAGAGACAAGCCTGTTAGACTAAGCTGCTTATAATATATAATTTTAAAATTAAATATTAATCTAAAAAGCTAAATCCTATTAATTTACTATTATAATAATAAGATTACTACTTTCTAGATAAAGAAACTTTTATTAGTATCTTACTAATACTACAGAAGAAATTAAAATTATATTATTCTTAGTTTAAACTAATAAAGTTATTATTACTAGAAAAAGAGAATAGAGGTCTAGAACTCTTTATTCTAGATTATTCTTAATTATTACTAGAAAGAGAGAACAGGAGTATAAGTCTTTTTAATCTAGATTATTCTTAGATAAGACTAATAGAAGAATTATTACTAGAAAGAGAGAATAAGAATATAAAGATCTCTTCTCTAGATTATTCTTAGTTAATACTAGAAAGAGAGAATAAAGAACTAAAACTTCTTACTCTATAAATTAATATTATAAATATAGATAATTATAAGATTACAGGTAATATAATAGCTTCTAGTCTCTTAGACTTAATTAAGCATGTATAAATTAGAAACACCTTTTTATAATATGTAATAAGAAAATAATAGTTAGATTATTCTAGTAATATTCCTAAATTATAATATATTAATAGCCAGGGACTAGTCAGATACTATAATATAATCTATATATCTCTAAATATAGTAATATACTAGGAGATTCTATACAGGTATTATAATAATATATAAATAGATTATTTTAGCTAAGAAAGAACTAGAGAACTAGTAAAAAAAAAGTACTATTAAAAAAGCCTGTAGAAAAATATTAATAAGTATATTTATATTTACATAATCTACTAAAGAATTAAGATATTAAAATAATAATCTTATAAACAGCTAAGCTCTTTACCTATTCTTAAATAATCTTAAAGTAATATTATTATAAACTTTATTACTAGATTACTACTATCTAATTAACAGGGAACTGTATATAATATAATACTAGTTATTATTAATTATCTTATTAAGATAGCTCTTTATATTTCTACTACTAAGAATATTATTACTAAAAACTTAGCTAATTTATATATAGATAAAGTCTTTATCTATTACAGGCTAATAAATAATCTAGTAACTAATTATAGCTTGCTATTTATAAGCTAATATTAGACTTAATTCTACTAATATTTTTATATAAACTAATACTTAAGTACTGCTTTCTATCTATAAACTAATAATTAAACTAAATAATAGAACTAGATACTAGAGAGATATTTATATTCTTATATTAATTATTAGCAGAGTAATTAGACTAAATTCTTACTTATTATAAGTTTTATATATAATAATTTAACCCACATATCTACAGGAAAGTTATTATTCTTTATATATTATAATTTTAATCCTAAGCTATCACAGGATTATAAGTCTATAATTAATATATTATTATAAAGTATTAAAGAATAGATATAGAAGATTTATAAGATCTACTAGAAACTTAAGAAATAATTATATAAAGCCCAGGAAATATAAGCAAGAAGTTATAATAAATATTATATATTAATAACTTTTAGAATTAAGAACAAGGTCCTTCTCTTTATAAAGAATATTTATACCTAGTAATTAAGTAAGAAGTTAAATAACTAATATCTAGGACTCTTTAAGATTATTAAAGTTATTAAATTACAGGTATACTAACTATGACTCTTAAAAATCTATAGGAAAATCTATTCTATCTTTTATATTAACTTACTTAAATCTTAATACTTATAAGAATCTAGTAAGAAGACTATAAATTCTTAGCCTGTCAAGATTAATAGCTAAGAAGAATAAAAGATAGAAAGAATTCTGGCTAATAAGAAATATTATAAAAAGAAATAATATCTAGTTAAATAGAAAGGATTCCCAGACTATAAGAATTTATAATAATTAAAAAAAGACCTTAAAAATACTCTAGAAATTAGTGTTGGATTGGGTCGGATCGGTTTCTATAAAACCAATCCGATAAACCGACCCATTGGGGAACCGATCCAACTTAAACTAGTGTTGGACTGGGTTAGTTTGAGTTGGATCGGTTCCCCAATGGATCGGTTTATCGGATTGGTTTTATAAAAACCAATCCGACCCAATCCAACTATATAGAGATGGACTGGGTCGGTTTGAGTTGGATCGGTTCCCCAATGGGTCGGTTTATCGGATTGGTTTTATAGAAACCGATCCGACCCAATCCAACACTAACTCAAACCGACCCAGTCCATCTCTATATAGTTGGATTGGGTCGGATCGGTTTCTATAAAACCAATCCGATAAACCGATCCATTGGGGAACCGATCCAACTCAAACCGACCCAGTCCAACACTACTAGAAATATTATAATAATATCTTAAAGCAAGTATTCCCCCTGTAAAATCCTGTTAATATTAAATATAATAAGTTAAATAAGAAAGTTTTTCCTATAAAGAGTTTTTCTTTATATATTATAATTTAGCTACTTAATAACTTTATTCTTTCTTCTTTCTTGCAAGGTAAAGTTTTACTAGAGAAGTATTAGAAGTTATATAAGAATAATTATTATTAATCTAAAGGCTAGAATAAATTTAATTAAATCTAACTATATTAATTACCTGTATTATTATTATCCCTGATAATCCTGTTATTACTTATCACAGGTAGTGTTGGATTAGTGTTACAGAAACCTAACATGGTTGACACCCCATGAAGGCGGCACAGCCAGGCAGAAGCCTGATACTAATTGATAGATTATGGGATCAGGATCCCTGTATCACAGAAGTATTATATTATGTGATTATCTATTTCTACACCTATCTCCAGGGAGTAGCTAAAGAAGTATATATCAGGGAGATATCTAATTAGAGTGACTCTAGAGTAACTATAAGAGAGTTATCTAAGAAGTAGCTAATAAAGAATATATAAGGACACTTATTTACCTGTATCTATAGTTTAGTTAGTTATGTTTAATACATAGTTTAAGTCTGAGTATATATTTAGTCTAGTTTTTACTTATTTATACTTAACTTAAGTAATTAGATTTTTATATCTAATATATCTTACTTCTCTTCTTACTTATTTAGTTACTATTAGATTATTAGGTTATCTTGTTAATTAATATAATTAGTATAACTATTATATAAGGTCTTAGATTAGTATAAATCTATTATTAATAAGCTAATAAGAAAATCACAGGATATTCTTTATCTTAAATAATCTAAGTTACTAATACTAGTATAGCAGAAGTATCAAGAGATCTTAGGATCTTGATATATTAAATACTAGTTAGTATAAGTAAAGTCTTAGGTTAACTTAAAATAAACTAAAATATTATCATGTTAAATAATAATAGAATAACTATACTAATCTCTAGGACTAGTAGTAGAAGTAATTAAGAAAATATTAATACTATATTAACTTAAGTAAATATTATTAGTATGATTAAGTAACTACAGATATATATTATAATCTTAAAGAAGTAACTTATAACCTGTACTATTAAGATTAAATTACTAGAGATATTTAACAGCACTTATTCCAAGCTTTATATATTTCTAATATAAATAAATATATATATAAAAATAAATAGAGAATAACTTGCTATTAAAGCTAATAAGATAATATTTATAATTATATACCTAAAAGATTTTATATTTAATTAGTTTAAATTATATATTAGGGACTTTTAGGATAACAGCAAAGTTAATTAGAGTAATAAAATTAAAGAAATATTTAAAAGTTATAGTAATTTTAAAGAATAAATCTATATAATATTTAGAGATATTAATTTGATTTAAAATATAGAATAGAAACTATAGTAACTATAACAAGTTAAATTAGTTAGCTAGTATACTTTAGAATTCTAGCAAGTTATATTCTAGTTAGATTAGGATAATAATATTTATATTACATGATTTAAAGAAGAGCTTAAACTAGAGATTTAAGAGAAACTAATCTAGATAAAGAGACCTAATATACTTAGTAAGATAATTAAATAAGTAATCAAGATTAATAATAAATTATTTAACTTTAATATTAGGTGTAAAAATTATTCAGGTAATCAGTACTAGAGTAACTAGAAAATTAATAAGTATAATACTAATAATAAATAATAAGTATAACTAAGAAGTTAAGGATATAGTAATTCTTATAGATTATAACTAATAGAGCTAGATATAGCTTAATATTAAGAAATTCTTAAGAAAGAAAGGGAATAATACTATAATAATAGAGCATGTTATAATTATAAAAAATAAGACTATATAGCAAGAGAATACTAATCAGGCTAATAATAGAAAAATAATAAAGAACTATAAAAATAGCTAAAGGCTACTTATAAAGAAGCTAGAGAAGCTTATAATATAACTAGAATAAAGAGAGAAACTAAAGCAGATTTACCTGAAAAGTTACTATATATAACTTATAAAATTAATTAGTTAAATAAACCTACAGATAATCTAAGTGATTATTAGTAAAGTAATAATAATAATATTAAGAATTAGAGTTATTTTATAAAAGAACTAGGAATAATAAAGTCTAATAGTAAAAGTAATAAATTTCACACAAGGATGGATAGGTCTGAAAAAACTATTAATATAAATAAGCTAGTTAGAGAAGATAAATTTTCTAATATAATCTAGAATAATATTAATTTACTTAATAAAGAATACAGTACTTAGTCTAATAATTATAAATCTAATATAAAGAGACTAGATAAGTGACTAGATATATCTTAAAATTTCTAAAAATAAAGAGATTCTATAGAGGAATATTACAAAGAAGCTGATATATAAAATATTATATAAGTATTAGTTAAACTAAAGAAATAATTAATTATAATTAATAGAATTAAAGAGCTTAATAAAGCTATTAAGACAAGTATTTATAATAAAGTTAAAGATTATACTTACTAAAACTTAGAGTACTAGGAAAGAACTAAAGAATTATAAGAAGAATACTAGTAAAAGCATGTATATTACTCAGGAATATAATATATATAATATTAAAGAAATAATATCTAGTACTATAACACACTTATAAAACTAGAGTATAAATAATATTTTAACTTATATAAATACTGCAGCTATAAATAATACTTATATACTTATTTTAGAATATACTCACAGTATAAGGAATTACTATAGATAATATATTATAATAAATAATACCAGCTATATAGCATGGAAAAAGTAGTATTAGAATACTTACTAAAAATACTTAATAATATAGAAAAGTAAGAAATAATATATTTATACTAGGACCTATAGTATTCTTACAGAAGCTACTTATAATACTTATATTATAAATAAATAATATAAATATAATACTATAATAACAAGTATAAAATATATTATAATAATAAATTTATTAATACTTACTTATTATAACTATTATTATATAAACAAGTACTAAACTAGAGAAAAGAAAAATAATTAATAATAATAAGATAAGAGAGATATATTAAAGTAATAGTTAGAGTATATAAATAGATAACTAGAGTAATACTTAACTCTAGAGTAATAAGTAACTTTATAAACTCTTAATTTTAATAGAAACTAGGTATTAAAGATATTAAAAAAGCTAATCTAGAATTTATAACAAGATTAAATAGTAAAAATTTAGGAAATTATCTTATAACTAAAACTAGACTACTTTCTATAATTATCCTTAGTTATTTTAAATAACTAAACTTTAATATAACATGAGTAGAATAATATAATATAGTATTAGAGATTCCATGGCTTAGGGATTATAATCTAGAGATTAACTAGAAAATAAAAAATCTTTAGTTTATAAATTATAATTACTTAAGATATAAATAAATAACAGGAGTATCTGAGTTCTAATAACATGTTTAAAAATAAGAGACTTAAGTATTAGCTAAGAGGTTTAAAGATAAACCTGATAATAATAACTATATAATATAAGTATTAGTAGTAATAAAGCTAAGTTACTAAGATTAATTAGTAATATTACTAGGATAGGTACCAGATATAGTAACATAATATTATAAAATTATTATATTAGGAGAAGTTACTAAGAGACTCACAAGTAAGAAACTTGACTCTAGTAATTAAGAAATAAAGATACTTATAATAAGTAACTAGATTATAATATTACTAGATTATAAGAAATTCAGGGAACTATTTAAGTAATCTAAAAATTCTAAACTACTAGAGCATGAGTTATATAATTATATAATTCTAATTAAAAAAGGAAAATAAGTAATATATAAAAAAATATACTTAATATTAGAGAAAGAATCACAAACACTATAAGTATATATTAAGGAATAACTAGTAAAAGAAATAATTTAATTATTAAAGTTACTAGTAAAACATAAAGTCCTATTTATATTAAAGAAAGATAGAAGTTTATAACTTTATATAAATTATAAACTATTAAACCAAGTCACTATCAAAGACTAATATATATTATTATTAATTATAAAGATTTAAAATAAACTTAAGAGAGTAAAGATCTTTATAAAACTTAATATTATAAATATATATAATTAACTATAAATTATAACAGGAGACAAATAGAAAACAGTATTTAGATTAAAATATAGTTATTTTAAATATTTAGTCATGCTATTCAGGCTTACTAATATACTAATATTATTTTAGAGATTTATTAATAAGGTCTTAAGAGAACTACTAGATATATTTATTATTATATATCTTAATAATATATTAATCTTCTTAAAAAGTCTTAAAGAATATTAGTAACATGTTAAATAAGTATTATAAAAATTATAAATTATAAAGCTTAGATACAAGCTTAAGAAGTGCAAATTCTATATTATAGAAACAAACTTTTTAGGATATTAGATATTTACTAAAGAAATTTATATAGATTAAAACAAGATTTAAGTAATCAGGGATTAGTTAAAATCAAGAAATCTTAAGAAACTATAATAATTTATAGGCCTAGTAAACTACTACTAATACTTTATATATTACTATATATATTATTTAGGACCACTCTTTAACCTGATAAAGAAAACTAAAGAATTTAACTAAATAAAAGAATATTAGTAGTTATTTAAAGATATTAAATAATAAATTATAATTACACTAGTGCTAGTGCAGTATAATCTAGAGAAGAAAATAATAATTAAGACTAATACTTTAGATTATATAATTAGAATAAGAATAACTTAATTAAAAGATAATAATAAGTTATAACTTATTATCTTTTACTCTAGAAAGCTAATTTAAGCAGAGTTAAATTATAATATATATAATAAAGAATTATTAGTAATTATTATTATATTTAAGATATAAAGAGTCTACCTGGAAGAAGTAAAATAATAAGTTATAATAAAAATAGATTATAAAAATCTTATCTTCTTTATAATAATTAAAGAGTTAATATAAAGACAGGCAAGATAATTAGAAATATTATTATAATATAATTTTAGAATCCTATACTATAAGAGTAATAAGAATAATTAAGCTAATATACTAAGTTAATATCTAAATTATAAGCTTAAGAATAAAATTATTAAACCTGTAATTCTTAAGCAAGTAAAAAATAAATTATTATTATATAATTATTAGTAATTAATAGAAATAATAAAAATCAAGAGTAACATGCTAAATAAATTAGTTTAAGAAATAAAAAAGAATAAGATAATCTAAGAAATACTAAATAACTTAGTAAAAAATAGTAGATTAGTTATAGATAAAGATAGATTAGTTTATATATATAAACTTATTTATATATCTTACTATATAAGACAAGAGATTATTAGAATATATTATAATAAACTACTTTAAGAATATTTTAGTACTAAAAAAACATGTGAATAGATTACTAGAAATTATTATTAGCTAAACATACAAAAAATCATATAAGGTTATATTTAAAATTATAATACCTATATATAGGACAAGCCTATGAGATACTAATCCTATAAAAAAATATAATTACTAAATATACTAAAGAAACTATAAGAATAAATTACAGTAGACTTTATTAGATTACTATTAGAATTCTAAGAATAAAATATAATCACTATTATTATAAACAGATTAATAAAGTATATATAACTTATATTAATAAAGAGTATTATAACAGTACAGGAAATAACTTATATACTACTTTATTATATTATAACTAATTATAGGATATTATAAAAGATAATATCAGATAAAGACAAGCTCTTTATATTAAAATTTTAGAAATTATTAATAAATATTATAAGAATTAATTACTATTTAATAACAGTGTATCACTCACAGGCAAATAATTAAATAAAAAGAATTAATCAGACTATAAAATAATACCTATAATATTATATTAATTATAACCAGAATAATTAGGAATAATACCTATTAATAGCATAGTTTATATATAATAATATAGTACATGTAATCACACAGGAAATATTATTCTATATAAATTATAATTATTATCTAAAGATACATGAGGAACTAAGGAATAAAGAAATAATATTAAAATAAATATAAGAAGTAATAAAAATACTTAAGACACTACACTAATAATTAATAAAAGATATTAACTTTATAAATATAAAGATAATAATTCACTATAACAAATACTATAAGAAAGGATTTATTTTAAAAGAAGAAAAAAAGGTATTCTTATTTTATAGAAATATTAAAACTAAATAACTAAGTCAGAAACTTGATTACTAAAAATTAGGACTATTTAAAGTTAAAAAGAAATTAGAAATAATTAATTATTAGCTAAAGTTACTAGAATTAATACACTATATATACCTAGTCTTTTATATCTTATTATTAGAACCCACACTAAAAGAAAGCTAAATTATAATAAATATAGAAATTAATAAAAATATTAAATAAGAATATAAAGTAGAAAAGATTCTGAAGAACAAATAAGTTAGTAAAAAACCACTTTATTTAGTTAAATAAAAAGGTTATAATATCTTAGAAAATACTTGGGAGTTTATCAAGAATTTAAGAAGTTATTACTAGCTAGTTTAGTAATATTACTAGCAAAAAAATTAATATTTACCTAGAAGAAAGGATTGTTTATTATCTAAGAGAAACTAGAGATATCTGATATTATAGCAAGCTAAGTACTATCTTAAGTATTAGTTAGATAATTAAGCTCTTAGAGATTCTCAGCACTTAATAAATTTTTCTTATTAAGTTATTTTATCACAAAGAAATCATGGCTAAGTATTTAGCTATTATAATCTTTTAGAAATTATTCTTGTTTCTTCAGTTGAAGAATCTTAAACATAACCTATAACATTTATTAAGAATATTCAAGCTATTATTTTTCAGCCTTAATTAAATTATTAGCTAAATATTTTCTATCCTGCTCAAGAGACTCTCACTCTTGCTCACTATATAACTATTTTATATATTTTTAATCATAACAAGTGCACTTGGCATAGTTTTTACTTTTTAAATCTATAACACAGTTAATACCACAAGCAGAACAAGACTCGCAGAAAATATTAATAATAAGACTAGTAGTAAGAATAGAGTTATACTAGCAAAGATAGTTATGCTTTTAGATATTATTATCTACTAGTATAATAATATTAGTACTAGAATAGAAAAAGGAGTAGAATTTATTGAAAATCATGATTAAAAAGAACTCACCTTTATAGGTTTCAAGGATAAAATACTAAAAGAGAGGGGAGTAATATTACAGAAACCTAATATAATTAATATCCTATAAAGATAGCACAGTCAGGCAGAAGCCTAATACTAATTAATAAATTATAAGATCAGGATCCCTGTATTATAAAAGCACTGTATTATATAATTACTTACTTCTATATCTACTCTCAGGGAGTAGTTAAAGGAGTATATATCAGGGAAATATTTAATTAGAGTAACTCTAGAGTAATTATAAGAGAGTTATCTAAGAAGTAGCTAATAAAGAATATATAAGAACACTCATTTACCTGTATCTATAATTTAATTAGTTATATTTAATACATAGTTCAAGTCTGAGTATATATTTAGTCTAGTTTCTACTTATTTATACTTAATTTAAGTGATTAGGTTTTTATACCTGATATACCTTACTTCTCTTCTTACTTATTTAGTTATTATTAGATTATTAGATTATCTTGTTAATTAATATAGTTAGTATAGTCACTATATAAGGCCTCAGGTTAGTATAAACCTATTATTAATAAGCTGATAGGAAGATCACAGGGTGTTCTTTATCTTAAATAATCTAAGTTACTAATACTAGTACAGCAGAAGCATCAAGGGATCCTAGGGTCTTGATAATTGGGTCGGATCGGTTTCTATAAAACCAATCCGATAAACCGACCCATTGGGGAACCGATCCAACTCAAACCGACCCAGTCCATCTCTATATAGTTGGATTGGGTCGGATCGGTTTCTATAAAACCAATCCGATAAACTGATCCATTGGGGAACCGATCCAACTCAAACCGACCCAGTCCAACACTAATCACAGGCTAGATCTTCTTCTTCTTATTATTATAAGAATAACAGCCTGACTTCTCTAATATCATATTAACCAGGTAGAAGATATTATAATTTAGTAATAACAGGACTATTATTTATTACTCTACTAGTAAGAAGAGGAGCTGATAATAAAATATCTTTATCTTACTAGTATATAGTGTTGGATTGGGTCGGATCGGTTTCTATAAAACCAATCTGATAAACCGACCCATTGGGGAACCGATCCAACTCAAACCAACCCAGTCCATCTCTATATAGTTGGATTGGGTCGGATCGGTTTTTATAAAACCAATCCGATAAACCGATCCATTGGGGAACCGATCCAACTCAAACCGACCCAGTCCAACACTACTAGTATAAGCTGTTATAGTAGTAGGCTACTTATTAGTAGGCAGGACTAAAATCATATCTATCACACCCTGAAAGAAGACAGGGACTAGCAGGTATTCCTTGCCAAGCTACTAGTAATATATACACTTTGAGAAGCTATGTAACTAGCTATATAACTTTACTATCCTGATCTTTTTAGAGTAGCATAGACACTAGGTAAAGCTAGTATTATTAAAAGAACTAGAGAGAGAGCTAGTAGCTGCTGTCTAGACCCTGATATCTATTATATAAGAAGATATAGAGTTAGAGAAAAGAATAAATAATATCTCTTCTTTTTTCTTTTTCTCTTTCTTTTTATTTTTATCTTTCTTTTTCTTCTTTTTCTTAGTAGACTTAGGGAGCAAGAAGACAGGTAAGAATAATATAAAAATAAATAAGTCTAGTATAACTAGCAGGGATCTAATACTAATTTAATAATTATATATTATTTATAAAATAATTATTATTAGATAGCAAAATAACAGGACATGATAATAAAATAACTTATCTTAATTATCTTAACTAGCTACTCTAGCTACTTACTACTTAAAATATACTTGATACTACTCTATATAAATATTCTATTAGCTCGCTGACTAATTACTGAATAAATAATTATCTATTCTAGTATTCTATAAGAGGCTAGTTCTCATGAGAATCTTATACTCAGAAGTTATAATAATATTAAAAGCTATAATACTAATTAGATATAATCTTAATAGCAAAATAATAGATAAACAGTCTATATATATAAAATTATTAATAAAAAGAGTTAGAAGAAAGAAAAGAAATCTTATAAATAAGTAAAGAGAAATTACTAGCTTTTATATTATAACTAGCAGCTTATTTAATATTAAGTCTATTTATTATCTAAAGTAATAGATAATAGGATTCGGCCTATTTATTATATTATTATTAAATTATTATTTAACTTACCTAATTAGGATATCTAGTAATTATAAATAATTAATAAACTATATTCTAACCTAATTAATTATAAGATTAATATCTCATAGTCAAGATATCTTGAAGAGAGAAGATAATTATTATGGCTAGAAAGAGAGATTAATAGTCTAGCTTGGTAGAAGCAGATAAGAGTTAACTTGCAGGTAGATATATAGCTAATATCTAACCAAAGGGGTCCCGCTGTATATAATAGCTAGAAGAATCGCTGTTTAAGAGGAACAAGTGATTTGTTTTGAATATCAATATATCTACCCCTCCGCTTGCATTCCTCCCACCTCGTAGAGACAGCTGTTGACAAGTAGGGGATTAGCCGCCTAAACAACGTCTATCCCAACCCCCCACATCAATCGGCACGCCGCCGCTTACACTGTAGGCACGGGGGCGCGACCAATAAGAACATGAAGAAATGCAGTGTACATAGACTGGATTACATACTAGGGTATAGATTAATAGTTTAGCTTAATAAAAGTAGATAAGAGTTAACTTATAGATAGATATATAGCTAATATCTAATTAAAGGGGTCCTATTATATATAATAACTAGGAGAATCACTGTTTAAAAGAGATAAGTAATTTATTTTAAATATTAATATATCTACTCTTCTACTTGTATTTCTCCTATCTCATAGAGATATCTATTAACAAGTAGAGGATTAGCTGCCTAAATAATATCTATCCCTACCCCCATATTAATCAGCACGCCGCCGCTTACACATATGAGGTTTATATAATAGAATACTAGTGCTCACGCAGGGCTCTGGGGGCCAGAGTTATAAAGAAAGAAGATAATATTAAGTGATAGTCTCAGGTAGCTTGCCTGTTAAGACCTGTGGGTGCTGAGTTATTAAGAACACTGCAGGCTACATGTATATAAGCTCCTGACTCCCTCATCCTTTCAAGGATCAGTAATTAGTTCTAGCATAGGCTTCCTCTTATTGTCTGACATACAATCCTCTATTACTGCTCCTAGCACGTTACCCAACCCTTGGTGTGATGTCCCTGGACTACCGCATAACAGATAGCCCTTGTCTTTAATCCCTTAACTTTAATATACTTTTATAACTATTATAGTACTTCTAAAATTCTAGAAAAATATATATTATTCTTATAAGGGATAGTACTATCTATTAATATTAAATTTAATACTATACCAAGTATTAGTAGGTGTTATGTTTACCTGGAATATGTCTATTAGAATAGTTAGGGGAATTACTATCAAAGAAAGATAAGTAATTTATTCTAAATAATAATATACCTACTCTTCTACTTGTGTTTCTCCTATCTTATAGAGACATCTATTAACAAGTAGGGGATTAGCCGCCTAGATAATATCGAGAGAGAGAGTGAGAGAGAGAGTGAGAGAGAGAATTGTATTATACTCAATTTTATCTCTGTTTCCGGGATCCTTTCAAGACACTGACGGCCGAAGGGCCTGAATAGGGCTGGTCAGCTTGTATCAGTAATATAGTCATGAGTATATAATAGTCTTGGGTACTTGGTATAGGGATGAGAGAGTAATAATACTAGCAGGTTATCTAAGTCTCTTTATACAGGGCTAAAACTATGTTTCTAAGTCTATCTTAGCTTTAAAGGTCTAGAATTAACTATAAGAAGAGAGATACAGCCTGCTAAATATATCTAAAGTTTTAGTATTATATATATTTTATATAAAAGATATTATTATTTTAACAAGATTAAGATCTTATAATATATAACTATAATCTTAAGATCTTTTTAGAGAAGAGTTTATCTAGGTATAGTAATAGAAGTATCCATGACTTATAGCTTTAAGAATATCTAATAAATCTGACTCTAGATATATAATATCTATAGTTATTTAGAATTCTTAGAGACTTTGAATAAGTCTATAGATATGTATATATTAGGTCAAGTACCCAGGATAAGAGATTTCTCGCTATATAAGCCTATTTAGCAAGGAGTAGTCCTATATAGGACCCCTAAGTATGTAGCTAGGGAGAACCCCTAGGCATGTAGCTAGGGAGAACCCATAGGTATATAGCTAGGAAAGGGGGTTTTCAGGGGTATTACTAGTCCCCTGGTAGTATCAAGAGATATAAGTATCCCCTCCAGGGGTGCTGGTCGCGCTCGTTTCAACGGTTTCGAAGGAGGAGACGTGTAGAGACAGGCATCTGCGAGGTTGAAAAAGGGTGCAAAGGAGGAGACGTGTAGAGACGGGCGTCTGCGAGGTTGAAAAAGGGTGCAAAGGAGGAGACGTGTAGAGACCAGTAGTATACGTAGAGTTCGGGGATACTCTTAGAGAGGACCTAGTGTATGAGGGTATAGTGCGAGGGTATAGTGCGAGGGTACAGTCGCCTAGATAATATCTATCCCAACACCCACCTCAATCAGCACGCCGCCGCTTACACCGAGGTCCTTACATAAGCTGGGCGTCAGCCCCATAACACCACCTGCCATTGGATAGATTGAGTTTGAAATGCCAATGGCAAAGTTGATGGCGAAAGAAAGAGGCGCGTGCCCTCTTACAAAGCTATTAGGATTTTCCATTGACACACAATGCTTCGCCATGCGTTGAATTAACTAATTAAGCGAGCGAGAATGCAAGACACCCTGATAGGTCAGGGCTACGCTTGGGCGAATTTGGACAGGCCCGGAAACTGCGTTCGAATCTACCTCACCTTTGCGATTCACATACAGTAGAGTCTCTTTATAGCGGAGAGTCGAATAACAAGGTTGGCTATAACAGTCATTTCTAACCACACCAGGGTGGGACACGGACCCACACTAAGTCACCGACTAATAGCTGCAGTCAACAACTTAGAGGCGTATACAATTGAGAAAACCACCAAAATTTTAGGTTGCCGCACCGGGTGACACCCGCGGGAGCTGTTCATGGCCCTACCAAATTTTGCAAATACTGTAAGAACTAGTACTTATTTCGATAACTCGGAGCAGGCCATTCCAGAAGAGTGGAGACCGGGAGCCGGAACACAAAGGTCAGGCCACAGAAGGGCCGGGAGCCATCCGAGCCCCACATAGTACTTTACCCCAGGTTATTTCTTTGTTTACTTCCCTGTTCACGTAACAGTCTTCCTCTTCTCTCAGCCTCTGCTTCTTATTCTCTCTTATTCAAGACCTGCCAGGAACCACAATGTCTGTATCTCCTCCAACTTTTTGCACCCCTCCCCCTTGGGTGGTTGAATTATGCTCTTTTGTAGAATTTGTTGCATATTGATTCTTTTTCTTCTAGGAATTTTACCGAGGTGCCGGGGGGCACCTATTGGGGCCTATATCAGGACATCACCAAATTCAATACCCATCTGAGTGTGGCAGAGAGATTGTGGGTCGCATGGTATGCGTGGGTGAAGAATGATGTCCTGGCCACAGGCATCATGTCCTTCGTCATCCACGAGTTGTTCTACTTCGGCCGCTCTCTTCCGTGGATCTTAATCGATAGCTGGGGTTTCTTCAACAGATACAAGATTCAAAGTGTAAGTGGCAAGCCTAACACCTGGCACTAGCTGAAATCAACCCAATTCCAGCCGCCATCAAAACTAACATTCCGCTTCAGAGCAAAGTACCTTCATTACGCGAGCAATGGGATTGCGCCAAGTTTGTGCTTCTGAGCCACTTTACTGTCGAACTTCCTCAAATCTGGTATGTTCCTGCCCTTGACGGAGTGGTATTCTACCCGAGGTTTTGCCCTCGGGCCCGATTGAGTAATAACGGCTCATCTAGGCTTTTCCACCCATTGGCCCAGTTCTTCGGCCTGTCAACATCGATTCCTTTTCCATCTCCCTGGACTATGACATATCAGATTGCAATATTTTTCGTGATGGAGGACACTTGGCACTATTTCTTTCACAGAGCTCTTCATTGGGGTCCACTCTACAAGGCTATTCACAAAGTCCACCATCAGTACTCCGCACCATTTGGTTTGGCTGCTGAATATGCTTCTCCTATTGAAGTGATGATTCTTGGCTTCGGGACTGTCAGCTCCCCGATTCTCTGGTGTGCTTTCACTGGTAACCTGCATATTCTTACTATGTATATCTGGATTGTGTTGCGCTTGTTTCAGGCTGTTGATGCCCACAGTGGCTACGAATTTCCTTGGAGTCTTCACCATTTCTTGCCTTTCTGGGCTGGTGCTGATCATCACGACCTCCACCATGAGAAATTTATCGGGAACTACTCAAGCAGCTTCCGCTGGTGGGACTACCTCCTTGACACCGAATACATTCCGGATTCTCTGAAGCGCCGAAGAGAGAAAAAAGTGAAGGCAAGGAAGACATAATGGTCTGAATGTTAACAGTGAAGGTCTTCCTATTTTCTCTTTAATTTGGGTGTTGGCTCTGTCTGGAGCTATTTACCTGATGGAGGATAGCCTTTCTTATGGTACCCAGTCCGTTAAGACCCTAATACCCCTTGTGGGTATGAGGTTGCCGCCATAATTAAATTCACCATTGACCCTAACAGCTAGATTTTCTTATTCTAAATGTTATTTATTTGGACTGCCACTCTAAAATAAGCAAATACCAGACAGTACACCACAGATACAGCACCTATTCGTTTCTCACGTAGACACTGATCATATCTGTTCCCATTCCTGCCTCGTGTGTCCGTTTGGGTTGTGTGTATACTATTCTGGTACACTCTCCCGACCCACTTATCCCGCGGGAGGAAAGAAGGTCCCAATGGACCCCCTTAACCCCCCACGGTGGTCCTGGAAGCGAAGGATCTTTGTACATAGGAAACTCCAAGCATACAAGAGTGCCCAAGGGATTTAGCAACGCCATCATGCGTGATGCCCACGCAGCGCGACGAATCGGGTGCAAGGCACACAAAAACTGCATGAGAACAAATGGACAGAATTAGTTACCATACCAGTCCCTGTATTCTTGACCTTTGGTGATATAATGATCATAGACCGAGATTTGGCCAGATAGGAAGAGAGAAATGACTTACCGTGTAGTCATATATCAAATCAAACTTCATATCACCGTGGGACCACTCGGTGGCGAAGAAGTCACCTTGTAGGAACTCAACCACTCCGCGATCAGCAGAGTAACTCCGTGACCAATCCCCTACCTTCGGCCCATGACCGAAATTATAGGCTTGCGGAGCGGTAACCTCCTTTGCTGCATAGGCTTTCGCCTCTGTCACGGCTGTGGTGGAAAGTTCTAATCCGTATGCATCAAAGCCATGGAGACTTAACATAACAACTTCGTAGCCTCGGCCACATCCCTAGGTGGTTTAGTTAGTTGTCTCTGACTTTGTACTTTTTACCCATTAATCCAATTGATTGGACCTAGATGGGATGCAGGGGGTAGGTGCCCAAACCGGTACAAGAGCCTTCTTACGCCTGCCATCAGGGGTAAATGGGTGAAGTATATCCTCAGAGCTACTAAAATTTTCGATGATATCAATCAGTGCAGGTGAAGGCTTTCCTCGGTCCCACAGGTTGCTCTTTCCGGTGTCCCAGAGATTGGACCAACCAGAACCGTGGTCTTGCACTGAACTATATGTTTTATCTTAATATCTTCCCTATGTTGTTGTGATGTTTGGATAAATCTCAAGCTTACCGGTCCTCAAATTCGGAGATCAGCACACCCTTTTGAAAAGACATGTTTTCAATCAAGTCCGATGGTCAGATGGTACGTGGTGGACATAAGCAAAAGGACTGTTGGCGGTGATATTCCTGGGGTGCTATGGCATATTATATAGCTTTTGCCTCGGCCTTTCCTTGCAGATACCCTTGGATGTGTTGGGATGCTGCCTGCAATGCTCTGAACATGGCCAGTAAGAATAATGCCGCATGAGACTTAATTCGCCACAGTTACTCCTCTGCTTCTCCAATTGATGTTCTCAAAAATTACCGAACTATCACTAAAATGGCTGGAACGAAGGTATTGAGTTGTGTGCTGGCTGATTCTTTCCTCTCACTATCAACTGCTGAACCTGATTTTATCATCCCGATTTGACAACGCTAGTTCCCTTCCCTTTCCTCGTTTTTTTTTTATTTTTATCTTTCTCTCTCTCTTTCTCTTTTCTCAATAAGCCTCTTATCAACATAAGTCACTATTCTGTAACATAGCAACTCTTTTGCGAGTGAATGGGATTCTGAACCCTAAGTGGTAAATGGTAAATATAAAACCTCTGGCCAGTCTGGGCTTGTATAAAATTTGTCGTGATAAGAAATTTGTAACACAGACAAAGCATGAAATTTCTAAACGACTATAGATCAATTCGAAGACTTTCTCGAGCCAAGATAGCAACCATTAGTTGAAAATTACTATGACTAGAGATGGAATAAACTTTAAATCATATTCATTCTGATTGTCATTCCACGCGCGCAATAGAATATCAAGATACCAACTTTGCCACCTCCGACATGTTGGAACAATTTTTTACTGAGAACCTCCATTTGTTGAATTGAGGTCCCGTTGTTCGCTCGTTATCAGTCTACTTGGAGGGTTTTATCCCATCACTTCTCTTTGGTAAGGCTTCCCGCTGTGTGTGGTAGTTGGGTGAATCTTCCCTCCCCAGGCCCGGGCCATAGATCTACTGAACTCCACTCTGCAGCCTTCAGCAACAACTCTTCAGTATTCCTTGTCAAAGAACAACCATCTAGAAAAACTGACCAGATGATATTTATGGCAGCTGCATCCAAAAAGGAGATATTTTAGTGGAACTGGTATTCTCACAGGGTGGGTTCAATTATCAACATACCTTGCCAATATGCAATGAAAGCTCCCTTTCCCTTGACCCTGACATGTTCATAAACCAACCACTGTCCTCCTGGCTTCAAATAGCGATATAGGTCTTTGATCAATATATGAGGCTGGCTAACACTGCAGAGGACATGCACTGTAGTAATGGTGTCAATTGATCCTGTTTGTATTCCTATCTTTTCCAGGCTTGTGGTGCCGTTGCCAAGGATCTCATATCGGCCAGCGAGCCCATGCTCCTCTGCTGTCATCTTCAGTGATTGATGGAAATTTTCGTTTGGCTCCAGCAGCAAAAGCTTGGATATATTGGGATTTCGCCTGGGCGAAAATAAATACATCCACGCCCCTGAGCCAGGCCCGACATCAAGAACCACACCACTAGCGTTGGCCAACACAGTTTCGACATCACTGGTGAATAGTGGCATTGAAACGGAGCCAAAAAAAGCCCAGAAGCGTTCGAACCACGCGTTCTGGAAGGCGTGCCATGATACCAAGTGAGAGAATTTCAAATCCTTTAGCAAAAAGACAACAGTAATGGGCAAGTAGACCACTGTGAGAAGAATCATAAGAACAGGAACAAGAAGGTCCAGCGGCCCGAAGCTGAACATGATGACTTTTCACTCTCAGCGTAGTAGATCAGAAAAGGTAGTTCAGAGATGACACTGATATTAATACAAGAAAGATATTATTATAGATTAATCAAAGGCTGTATTCAATAAGCTCATTATATACTGCCCCGAGTGTGTCAGTAGCAAGCATTTGTAATGGTGTAGCTCGTGACTGTTGAAGTGTGCAGGCCATTGTCTGCCCCACACCTCCAGTATATCCTATGCATGTATGTCTGGTGACAAAATCAGGTTTTGTGTCAAGCTTCGTCAAAGAGGTTACTAAATATTATGTGATAGCAATTCATGCAAGTACCAAAGACTAAGGGTAAAAATAATACCTGCAAGCAAGCCTTAATGCGGCTCGCCTAAAAGAGTCGCGCTGAATGTTTGTAAATTATAAGATCACAGCTCCAAGGGCCCGTTTAAGATAAGCACGTGCACTATTTAGCATTTGCTAGGGTAACTGTGTATAACCACAGCAAGCTATTTGATAATGGTAACTAATTGGGACTCAACAGAGGATTGCCTTGTTTATCTATGTACATGCGTCCTGCACACTAATTATAGTGCCTAAAAATACTATCGTGCGAGGAGTAGGGTAGTGCGAAATCTGGAAGCACAGCTGGAAGGACTAGTGTCCTAACTAATATTAATCAAGTAGAGTCTGTTTTGTACAGCTATAGTTTACAAAATGCCTGAGATTTTAAAACAATATGAATTCATGTTAGCATCACTAACACAGTGATTTGCGGATTACTATTCGAGTATCATGCTACAAATTCAAAGCAATCAATGGATTTATAACCCCAGCAGTAGATAAACTTCGTAGGGTTCGTCAATTACAATCAATTATATACATTCATGGAAAGGCTAGATGATATGAATCACATTGTAACTCCATAGTAAGAAGTTGATTCATATTAATTGAATTTCCCCTTGTTCAGCATGTAGTCGGGGTACTATGTGATGTCATATTTAGCTAAACTATACTCCTTAAAGATGAGTGACCAAGCTAATTTATGAGGGATATATAATGGTCGGTGCTATTTTGCATCATATTACATATAATAATATAGAGTGTTACACAAGACTGGAATAGGTGGCCCTAGTAAGTTGATAGGTACTTGAAAAATAGAGGCGAACTTCAAGCTTGTAATATTTGACATGCCACAACTCTAGTGGTGAATATGGAAGAATAAAACTACAATTGTATCAAAATACACCAGACAGCTGACTACAGATTCATACTACACATTAACACCTTGGGTTAAATTCACTGTTGGCTGCTATGTAAACTTATGACCTAAACCTTCCTGACAAAGACAACTGTCAAAGCAGTTTGCTTTTAAAGTATCTGACTGACCTGCCCTCTTGTAGCGTTCACTGACCTTCCATGATGTAGTCACCATTGGAAAGAGATACAAACTCGGGCGCACATGGTACTAGAACTGTTGGAACTGGTATCCTGATTATAGGGTGACGACAGTAAGAGTGGGGTATTTAGTTCCCTGGTCTTGACAATCACAGCCTGTTGAGAGAAGAAAGCTGCTACCTGTACAGAAAAGGGATTCGGAAGCAACTTATCTGCAGGGCAGATTAAAGGAATAATGTAAGACACATATCTTCAACAACAAGGCATCCTCAGCCGACTATGATGTCATCGAGTCTTGTTAAATATTCCTACAGACAAGGGCCACGGGCGCGTGTACCCCAGGAATGATATCCGCGGCCGTGATAGAGTTAAGCCTAATCAAGGGCAGAGCACCCCGCATGAAGTTTTTATCACCCATTTCTTGTATTTTACAATCTCTGGGATAATCTTGTTTAAGTAGAATATCTTGTATCCCCGCAGTGGGATGATAGCCCAAATTCATTCAAAACAGCAAAAGATAAACAGAAAAAATGTGTTCATGAACCCTTTCACATATGGATGTTTGTATGATAGACATTGTGAAAGAACCATGATCTACAGCAAAAGTAAGAGCCCTTAGTAGGAAAAAGGCAATTGTTTACGGGATTTCTATCAGGTAAGCTCTGTCCTTATTACAATTCGTGGAGCAGCAAGTGGATATCTGTACATGTCAGTTGCCAAGATATTTTATAGAAATCCAAGGTCTGCGACATGGTTTTCTTGGATGTCAAGAATGAGGCATTTACTGATTTTTGAATTTCCTCTTGTTTTTGGTATATCAGGCCTTTGATTTGTGCATACTATCACTCATGGTCTCCAATCATATCTATCACTCCGAGAAGCATGCGGGGACGGGTGACACTGCATGGTAGGGGTCGTGACAAAATAGTGCCGATCGAGCAGGACACCAGCAGCGGCCATATCCGTATGTGTACCCACAACACTCGACTTTTTCAGTCTCTCAGGTCGTTTTTTTTGTTTATTATCATTAGCCTTGCTTTAATTAGTGATGATTTGACATACCAATAGCTACAGGATGGTCCCACTCCTCCCAAAGAAGGAAATAATATTTCACCTAATATGCTGTAATACTTCGATGTAATCTTTGATATTCGGAGCTTTCCACAAAGTGATCTTTAACATTCGGAACTTTCCATAAAGGGATCTTTAACATTCGGAGCTTTCCATAAAGGATCTCAAATACTAAGGAGTCATGTGTGGGCTAGCAACTAGCACGAGCATGCTATGTTATTAACCCTGCGGTCATAATTAGAGTAACTCTACTGCGGCATTAAAACATAACCCCTACTTAGAAGTGCTGTGAAAAAAAAATAATAGGGCAGGACTGGTTGACAATGTGGAATAGTCAAGGTAGTGAGATTTGACAGATCCTGATCACAATCTATCATAATCCTCACCACTTAGTAGTGGTTGCGAACTTTGATAGAATAAATGAATAATTGAATGAGATCAGACAATGCCTCATATAATTTCTACTAATAGGGAACTAATATCTTTTGTATTCTCATCCTGTCTCCAATTTTATTATTCACTTATCTTTTGACACTTAATATATATAGGGATAGTCAAATAATGTTGCATGTGGAGCTGTGAAACAGTAAATCAGGCTCTCAAGGAACATCACATGCAAGGGATAAGTATATACTCACCCACAGTTGGCATGGGCTGCAGTGTTTGAAGAAACCCCAACACATTCACAATGATACAATAATACCATGGTATCATCTCTGTTCTGTCATATCTTGCATGACAGCAAATAAGACTCCCATTATAGTATACGTGATGCTCAGGAGAACACTAGTTGATTATGAACTTAGTATATAGAACTTATAATTTGGATCACGTTTTGTATCTGATTAATAACTGGTTAATTAGTGTTTCTAGAGGTGTTGTTATTACTCTAATGCACATCAAAGTGAACAGAGATATAGATAAAAGAGTCTAAAAGCTTTTCCTATTCATTGCCACGGTGGATTTGAAATCATCATAAAATATATACAGTGCGTAACAAATCAACAGGGCTTGGCTTCCATCAAGATTTCATCAGGCCAAAAAGATACAATGTTGGAGCGGTAACAAGCACCGAGTTACTAACTACTAATTATTTGTAAATCATGGGACGGCGCAATAAAACTGAACTTGTATCAAGCGAGGGAGCAGGTTCCCAGCAATATTGATGCACGCAATCCCTATAGTTGCCTCGGAAAACCCTGTTTACAACGGCCTCCGAATTGAAATGCTTGCAGTAGTTTCCTGCCCTCCGTTTTCCTCTCTGGTAGAAAGGGATTACGTACTCGAGTCCGAGGATAGCCGAGTTCTCGATTCTGTAAAGTATATATATGTGCACCGTAGCAGCTTCCTTCAATGAACAAGATCGGTATCGTTTTCAGTGCTGAAAGACCCCCAAGAATTCCAAGTAGATTATTCTTTCGTCGACGTTAAGAATGGCAGTCCCCTCGAATGAGTACAACTATGACGTCGAAAAGGTGCGGGAGACTGAATATCCTATGCTCAAAGGTACCTCTCAGAGAAACCGGTCTCAATGGTCAGGAGGAGACGCTAATTAAGAATGTTCTGAACATCTCAGGAGAAGTATACCTGGACCATGCAGGTACAACGCTTTATTCCAGTTCTTTAATCAGAGAATACCTGGCCGAATTGTCTGGAAACCTGTACGGAAATCCTCACTCGGAGTCAAGATCGTCTCGGCTCTCGACCGCCCGCGTCCAGGAGACCCGCGAGCATGTTCTACAGTTTTTCCATGCTGATCCAGAACAATTTGATGTTGTGTTTGTTTTGAACGCAACAAGTGCAATCAAGTTGGTTGCGGAGACACTTACATCTCTTCAAACAGGGAGCTCAAACCGTCCTCTCTGGTACGGCTATCACATTGACTCGCATACGAGTGTTGTTGGCCTCCGGCAGCTTGCCAGTGCAGGATACCGCTGTTTCGAGTCAAATGATGCGGTTGATCACTGGCTTGAGACAGGGTCTCACATAGGTGAAGATAAAAGTATAAGATCGTCACCCTCTACAACAGAAAAACCCCCAATAGGACTCTTTGCATACCCAGGACAGTCCAATATGACCGGCCATAGGTTACCATTGAGCTGGCCTGGGCGGTTGAGGCGCTCTAATATTACCGCCAATCAGGAGATGTATTCACTCTTGGATGCAGCTGCATTGGCCTCCACTGCACCATTGGATTTCAGTGATCCGTCAGAGGCAGCAGACTTTACCGCCATCAGTTTTTACAAGATCTTTGGCTTTCCAGATCTTGGTGGACTAATCATCCGCAAAGATGCCGCACATATCTTCCAGGAGCGACTTTATTTTGGTGGTGGAACTGTGGATATGGTCATATGCAATGGCGATCCGTGGCATTCCATGAAGAGCAGCTCTGTTCATGCGGCCCTCGAAGATGGGACAGTACCATTCCACAATATTATAGCACTAGACTGTGCTTTGACAAACCATAAACATCTGTACGGTGGTATGGAACAGGTCTCTCGCCATACTTCAAGGCTAACAGCTATGCTGTATCACGGACTATCCTCCTTACGGCATCAAAATGGTAAAAAAGCTTGCCAAATCTATAAAGATCACTCATCGAGTCACGGGGATAGTAGGACACAGGGAGCAGTGATCGCTTTTAACATTCGATCCGAAGATGGCACATGGGTTATGCTGTCGGATCTGGAAGCTGCCGCCAATGAGCACCATATCCATCTTCGAACAGGGGATGTCTGTAATCCAGGAGGTATTGCCAGACACCTTGAGTTAGCACCATGGGAGCTTCTTAGGAACTTCATGGGTGGTGTTCGCTGTGGCTGTAAAAACATCATAATCGGTCACAAGCCCTCTGGTATTGCAAGAGTGAGCCTCGGGGCTATGACCAACGTCCAGGATGTGGAAACATTCGTGAATTTCGTGCAACAGACCTTCGTCTCAAGTCTATCGTTATACATCCAAAACATCCTTGTATACCCCATTCGAGGGTGCAGTGCGTGGTGGATCGCAGACACGACACCTGTTAATCTTACAAGTAACGGCCTCCACTGGGACGGGCAGTGGTGCTTGGTGGACCTTCAACACGGGACCATATTGACGCCAAAAACAGCACCTCGAGCATTGTTAGTGCACCCCGAGATTGATTCTGACAGTCATACCCTTCGAATCAAAGTTCATCGATCTCTCTGGACTTATCCCATGATTCATAGCAATGTTGTGGTGCATATGGACCGCGAAGTCTCAGATCTTGGTCATACAAGCTCAAAGAAGGACATCCACATGTTCTGGGACGAAGATACAGGCACGAGTGTGCAATTGCTGCTATACAGAGAACTGGAAGTACAAACATTCTTGACTGCCGCCCTGGGCATTCACTGCACCCTGGCCCGAATTGTCGATAAGGAACCCCGGGACGATGACAACGAAACGACGCCGAATAATCTTGACGCGCTGACCATCATGGACCAGTCACACCAGTCGAATGATTCTGGCCTCACAAATGGTTCTCACAAGTTGAATGATTATGACCTATCAAATCACCCTCCGCAAGTTATTGGTTCCCAGCGACCTCGTCAAGTCTCTGTCGCTGAGACCCTGGGGGCTAATATTGTGCTGGCGCCCGTGTGTACAAAGGGATATACACATCAGATTGGGAGACACTATTTTGCATATATCGGACAACGCCGGCAAGAAGCAAATGAAGTCGAGGAAGAAGGCGTCCGTCAGACATACCATCTCGCCCAAATTCGTGAATCAGAATTGTCCACACAAGGGAAACTTCCCAACGAATTTCGGGCAAGTTGCGTAACGAAGAAACTCCTTTCTAATGCAATGAATAGAAGCGACAAGATTGCTTATCCACAGATCCATACAGGACAAATCGTTTTGGCCTAAATAGACCCATTCTTGAACTGCTATCTTTTCGCCAGTATCTTTGGACGCAGATCTGGTGAAGTTATTTTTCTAGTTCATAATTTGCAAAAGTTTGTTATCTTGAAACATTTTAGCCCAGAAGATTGATCATCAGTACCATTTGAAACCTTTAGTACTTAGTTATATTGCATAATTCTACGAGTAGCCCTTACGACATAACCGTGAGGCCCAATCCCTGAGGATATAAACCAATCCAGTAAGCGTCAAAGTAGAGGAGACTCGCATCGCGTCACAAAGGTTAGACAGGGCAACGGTGAACATGTGAGCCGGAGCCTCCGGCTTTGTTAGGACATTGTAGATCCCAAAAGGCGGGACTGAGAGACAGTCGGGAGATATGACCGCGACTAGTGCGGAAGGCGCATTGGCTTGTAGATTCAAAGTATTGATACAAATAAAATGGAGTATGGAGCTACCTTTGCGAGTCTCGCTGCGCTACACAGTAGCCTGTATAGGGAGCTTTATCTACTGTAGCTGAATGCCTCGAAGTACTTTAACATGCCGTTCCTCACCGACATGTGCTGTTATTCATCGCCATAGGCCGGTGGCTTGTATCCGAAAGCCATCCATCTTTTCCCGGCCGTCAAGGTTCGTGGAGTGTATGGGAGGGAGTATCAGAAGACTGGTATGGGGAGTGCAGGAATATTAGCGGGATATTAGACGAAGTGTGGTATCTAAGACTTCGTCAGCTAGGATGGAATATCACATACCCGGAATGAAAGAACGTCGGTTATGGAGGAGTCAGCACTAGGTGGGTGCATTCAAGTCATACTTTCTGTTAATCAAATCAGAGGTAACATTGGTAAAACTCCAGATATCCAACCCGTATAACAACAGGAACCTAAGATCAGCTGCAAGGTTCAAAAATCATCGCGATCAATGAAGAAATTAACAAGTATGATAAAATTTCATGGTTTGAACTATAATCGAAAATTATGAAGCAAGAGCTGCGATAGTACAAGTGATCAAATAGTCAAGCTTATTCGAGTAACCTGCTTCCCCTGATAAACTTGGTTTCCTGGGTGTCATGTTGTCTCTTTTATTCACTGGTGTCTCTCCTATACCATCACATGGACAGACACAGCACGTGTGATATTTTAGCAAATTAACTATACATGTGTCATACTAAGGACTCGGCCATCACAATATCATCCATCCCAGATCACCGTCCCGGTACATTCTTCCACCCTGTCATCTCCGCCTCGGTGTCCATGCCATTGGCTCGGATTAGCAAAACAAAGGACCAGGAGGTCCCATGAAACAATTATCTTTCGTGACATTTCATGATGATTTCAAAAATACCAATTAGCACCTTGCATCCCTACTAGCTTCAGTCCAATGATGTTAGCCTTACGCTTGAGGGGGGGGTCTGTGGTGGTGGATCCACCTCCGATTCCGATCGGTCTCAACCACAGCCCGGGCCCGTCGATCAAAATGCAGGCCACCCGGAGTGGACCTCCCACTCCACCCCTCTGGTATGAAGTGGTATCGCTCTACCGAGGCAGAGCATCCTGTATGTATTTATGACCGCGCCCCCTCCCTCCTTTCGTTGGCATCATCGTTGTCTCACTGAGTCCCCTGTATGGATATTTCGATGCCAACATGGGCAAGCCAAACAAGCCAAGGAAGCCCCAGACGCCGCTGGACCAACTGCCGATCCAAGCGAGGCTTAAGATCAAAAAATACTCGCCGGATGTCTGCGATGCGGCGATTAAGGGACAAGAGATTCCGGTCGCACTGGGCTATGAGCTGACGCGGTTCAGTGTGATCCGGGGCATCCGACACCATCATGGCTTCGCCCAGGAGCTGCGCGGAGTGACTCCCGAGTTCACTCGTGCCTTGAATGCCCGCGATATCATGAGCGGGATCATTCCCACAATATCACACCCGGATGAGACTCCTTACTGCATTTGGTATCCGGATATCCCAACGGAGCATACCCTGCGAGCTCTGGTTCAGCGCTATCCCGATATGATTTATCAGGCGGCTCGTGCCTGTGCCATCGCTGGATACTTCGACCTATACAAAAAGCTTGATCCTGTCCCAGAGGTCCATGTCGCAGAAGAAGCTAGCCATGCCGGGGTCCAGAGGATCAGCAAGGGAAGCCAGGAAATTGCCCGCCATATAATATCACAGCCCGTGAAATTCGCCATTATGAACGACTACACGCGGACAGTCGATGTTACCAACCCTCGCATGGCTTTTTTGAATGGCGACACTGCGGTTTATTCTAGTCTGTCTGCCCGACGAAAACATCTGGAGCCGAGCGAGCTTTCTGATTTCTACCAAAACTTCTGGGATCCTCATTGCCGGTTTGCCTCTTTCAATATTACCGAGGATTGGGGTATTGATGATCATGACCAGGAGGAGCCCGAGCCCGCAGAGAGTTACTTTCCGCTTTTGTACGGGCCGCTACCAAGGGACCTGCCTCCCATCAACAAGGATAAATTGATACTGATAGCCGCCTACTGCGGTGATATCGACCGTTATACACGTTTACACAGACCGTCGCTGATTCGCAGTGAATTCCTCTGCGTCATCCGTGGCATCTACCATAACCCGTTCTGGGCGAAATGGTGGAGCACGCAGATCCCCAAGCATACAGGGTCGCGGTTCACGGAATTTGAGGAAATCATGATCCAGCGGGCAGTCAACGCTCGGCGTATTATGTCTGATGATGTCACATGGGTCACGCCAGACACGCCGAAAGATCTGCTCCCGAGGAACATCTGGTTCCCGCAGCGAGCTTGTCCAGAAACGTACGAGCGGTTGGCTCGTATTAGGCCCGATATGCTGTGGCTATGCCTTTATGCCTGCATTGTGGCCAATTATCGAGACCTGTGGGATAAACTCTTACTACCACCGTCCTCTGCCACCCTCGCCATTGGTCAGATGCCACCGGTTGCCGAGGGGGGCGAGGCCCAAAAGTTGAAGCTTCAACGGCTTTCAGAGATAGCTGACCCGATACTATGGATGGAAGCCAAGGCATCGCGCAACGATCACTACCAATGCGATATCAAAGCGGCTGTTCCTGACGCTATACAGTCACTCGAGCCCCACTCAGGTCGTGCCCCTGCATTAATGTTTTATTACTCGTCGCAGGACCTATACTACCCTACACCAGACAGTCGCTCCAGATGGGTGCACACAAACGATCCGGTTCATGTTTCTGTCTCCGGCGGCAGAGTTTATGGCGAGGACTACGATCGATATGACGGCGTGTCGGCTCAAGTGCCTGGTATAGACTTCGCCGTGTTTGCCAGGGATGCAGTCGGCGTAGATCATGAGGTTTGGAAGGAGAAGGGAGACACTTGTCTGAAACTACACGAAGTGTACGAATTGCTGGACATAGGGGGTTCTTGTCCCTAGCATCAAGTTGAGATCCGTGGAATTGTGAGATCTACAATCGGCCACACCTCGGCTGACTTGCATTCTTGTCCCACGTACAATAAAGTTTTTTTAAGTTTTTTTTTTTTGAAAAAAAAAAAAATCTTGCAACTTTTTGCGACTATTTACAGTCCTTCACAGTCATCAATATCATCACTATTCTCATCATTCTCATTAGTACTCCACAGGTTATGATTCCGGAGCCTCTACGGCTACTGTGGTATCCATTCCTCTACCTAAACTATCCTTTCTGGCGCCTTTCTCGGTCATCTCACATCTCATCCGTCATCTCGCCACCTTGTCAAAGTTTTCAACACGTCCACGTCCATGTTCACGTATACGGATACCCCAATTACCAAGTCCATCTCTATCCAACGGCAGATGATATCGATGATTGGAACGCGAAGACGTGGGGCTGGCGCGGTTGTCGCAACCTCCCACCCAACGGTACGTGATGGATCCCTTCCAGCAGCATAACGGTACTAAGCTACCAACCGATTCTAACAGCGAATCAGGTAAAATATGCGTCAGTCAGGGTGACCCGCCCATGCCTGTAGCGATGCGAAATGCTGTCTGTGGGCCGCAAAAGCCCGGGACTAGGAGACCGGAGAACTGGGATGACATTGCGGAATTGAACCCTTGTCCACTCAACGCCTGCTGTGATGTTTGGGGGTATGTCTCCAAGTTTGATATGTCGATCTTCCTCCCCAGATACCGTGATTCTAACTCGAGTTTATAGTCAATGTGGTATCACTCCCAATTTTTGCACGGCAACAGAGGTACGCTCTCCCCCATTTTGGTTCAACCCCGTGCCTTCTTCTTGTCACCCCGCCCCCCCTCCATCTCCATCAAGGGATAAAATGACGGTCCGCCTATGCTGACCCCCAATAGTCGACCACGGGCGCGCCGGGGACGGCCAAAAATGGCACGAACGGATGCATCTCCAATTGTGGTATCCATCTGAAGCTAAACACTGACGCCCCTACCGAGCCGGCTGTCATGGCATATTACGAAGCATTCAACAATCAGCGGCCGTGTCTACAGCTTTCGGTAGAAACGATCGAAGAAGTGACCAAGACGGGTGTTGAGGATGGCGATCTGGAAATTGATTCGGCGTGGAGCCACATCCATTTCGCGTTTGCCAACATCACAGAGGACTTCAAGGTCGACATGACGGGTGTCGAAGACGAGTTCGAGGCTTTCAAACGGTTGAAGACGCCCTCAGGTTACAAAGGAGCCATCAAGCAAAAAGTTCTTTCATTCGGCGGGTGGTCCTTTTCAACTGGCCGCGACTCATACGCTATATTTCGCAAGGGGGTTACCGACGTCCAGCGTTCACTCTTTGCCACCAACGTTGTGAACTTCGCCAAGGACAATGGTTTGGATGGCTTGGACTTTGATTGGGAGTATCCTGGCGCACCGGACATTCCTGGAATTCCCCCCGGTGATCCGGGGGACGGCGAGCGCTATCTGAACTTTCTGAAGGGGGTTCAGGACCAACTCCTATCTGACAAGATACTTTCTGTTGCTATCCTGTCCTTATACTACCTGAAGGGATTTCCTATCCAGGAAATGTCAGATATTATAAGTTATATGGTGTTCATGACATATGATCTTCACAGTCAGTGGGACTGGAATAATAGTCATGCCATGGATGATTGCAATAGCAGCGCCTGCCTTTAATCTCATGTTAATACTACTGAGATTGCGCTCGCCTTCTCCATGATTACCAAGGCCGGCGTACCGAACAACAAGATTTTCGGTGGGGTGGCTAGCTATGGCCGGTTATTTGAAATAGAAGATCTATCCTGTCATGGTCCCGGGTGCAAGTTTACCAGCCCGGAGTCCAGAGCTATCATGGGGGGATGCACCAGGACTCCGGGCTACATTGCAGAAGCTGAGATTTACTGGTGGCTCGAGAATGGGGGTGAAGATATCACCACCTACTATAATGACGCGAGCGCCGCGATAATCACTTACTTGGTCAATGGGACCTGGGTGTCCTATAACAACAAGACCCATTAATTATCCCGGCTTCTGGATTGGTGGTACGAGGGTCATTTTGCTGGGACGGCTCTTTGGGCGCTGGATCTGACCGAATTTGTCTCCCAATACCCGGATGGTACACACATCAAACCGACGTACCCAATCAACTGCACGCGCTCATTTGACGATCTCGATGATTTGGCCTCCGCTACCGGCATTGAGGATGAGTGCATGAACATCTACATTCTGCAGGCCCTGTCTAAAAATCTCACAGCATCCCTAGACAAGTATCAAGACCAACTAGACCACGATTACGACCAGAAGTTCGGCTGGTACGAGGACGCTATTCGAGGATCAGCGCCCCAATCGCTGGAATCGTTTGTTAACGTCAACGCTTCGTCATATTTTGACTGCTCTGTGACCAAATGGGGTCGGAATCATACCGACTTCGGCTGCTTCTCCGACAGCGACAGCGAGGACGAGGTATACTGGACTCCCCGCAACACGACCCAATTCGAAGCCGACCTGTTCGCTTCCTCGGGGATTTCGGCCGATTGGTTGGCATACGGTCACCACAAGGAAAGGCTCAATAGCGCCAAAAGTGGGGTCAGCTGGACTGCCAATTATTACGGCGCTCCCTATCTAAAGGACGAATTCCAAATCAGCAATCCTAAGGACATGATCGCCAAGAGGCTATCAGCGATTGCCGACTTTCACGAGAATCTGGACTTTACGGCCTTCCTTGCCCACCAATCTATGTATATGGGCGACGTGAGCGACGCCGTGGATGGCGCATCGTTGGTGGTGTTCATGATCTCCTCCTCCGTCACCAGTATGTCCCAAGTGGCGCACGTGGAGGAAGATTACGAGGATGAGAAGATCAAGTCCCTCATCGTTTTGTTCGTCTCGGCCATCCTCTTTGTCATCCCCGGTATCCAGGAGGGAGCCGAGGCCTTGGAACTGGTGATGATCGCCAACATGCTGAGAATGGTCGGCACAGTCGGGGATGTGGCCATGAGTGCGTACGACGTGATTCAGGCCAAGGACAATGCCCCTGCGGCGGTCTTTGCTGCTCTGCTGGGCGGCCTCGGTGCACTGAATATGGTAAAAGCGCCAAAGAGCTTTGGCACCGCTGCCAGAGCAAGAAGGGGGATGAGTGCGGAGCATGTGGAATCGTTGGGAACGGAGGTGAGGGGAGGGCTGGGCCAAGTTGAGCAGTTGGTCAAGCGGTGCTTTTAGACATCTCACTTTGACAACTTCGTCAATTGATTTGTCATAAGGCTTGTCTATGATTCGATGCATGCAGTTTCTTCTGCTAAATACGAGGGACTTGTTGCATGATATATATATACCTATCATCCAGTATGTTATTAAAATTGAAAATCTACATAGGACCAAGAGCAGTCCAAGTGATAATCCGTTGAATCTCAGCTTCTGCGTCAAAGTCATGTACTCTTCCTGCCGCGGTCCTGGTATACCATTTCATTCACTGCCCAGCTGAACCCCAGGTCATTGACTTGCCGATCAAGTCAGTGATTATACGGCTCTCAGCGTAACTCACCTAGCTGATCTCGGGAATACCTGAATTTCAGGTCGAGCAGGGGAACATGGCCACCTCTAATCCTGAACGAGTGCTATGTTTTGGGTTCTGGGAACAGAAGCTCTAGCTATCCCCCATGGTCCCTTGATTATCATCCATATGAGCGGGACAGGCAAATGCCAGCACCTGGAAATTTCCGAATATATCAACTCTTCTCCGATTTGTCACTTCAATCCCTTCCGTATGTCGTGATAGTTACATATTTTGGCGCGCACTCCGCCATTGTGCTAAACAAGATTCATCCGGTACAAAATCTCATGATGGCCCACATGGCTTTTCTAGTCTCCTGAATGTTCTTGATATGAAGGTTCTTCGACCCTAAACCTGCTTGATCCTATACTTGAGAAAGAAACTAGGTGTATACATCTAGTATTGATCGGGTTAGCTTCCCGGATCCAATTGCTCAATTCGCGGAGATCCACTAATATATAGTGCAGGTGATGGTTTTGGCTAACCTTTTTTGCTACTCTTCATAACCAGCACTTGTATAATGGGGGTGTCTTGGTTTGAGATTGTGATTTAGAACATGGCTTCTAACAAACTTCTCGCACAGGTGGTAATTTTAGTTGGCTTGGACCATGACATCTTGGAGGAGAAGGGGAACGCTTATCTGACACTGTACGAAGCGTACAAATTGCTGGGTGCGGGCAAAGCGTCTTACCAAGATCTGGCAGAAAGTCACCATGGCATAATGTTTAGGTGTGGTCTTTCCTGTCTCTTGGCCAAATCTCGCCCAAATTTAGTGTTGGTTTTGTCCCGGTCAAACTGGCTAGAACAGAGATAAGATCTTTGAAGACTCCTTCTAGGGACTACATTGCTATTATAGGTGTAAGAATTGGACACGGAGTAGGCTAAAGAAATGGAAAGTTGAAAGAATACTAATGATAGTCGTAGTAATAATTTGAAACTTGTGTACCCGTAGACCAGTCTATTCGACAAACTCTTGCACCTGCTGGCGCTACGCACAGAGCAACTAAATGATCATCTCCGTGACTTGCTACCAACCTCTTTCTTTATACATAACATAATCGCCCACTGTTATAACAGAGTTGACCTTACAATATCTAGTGTCGGCTTAGTTAGCAGCAATATCCGCATCGAGATATTAGAGCTGAGCGGTTGTGGCCTGCATCCCCCGGCAATTCATGACCGTCTACTCGGCGGCGGTGGTATCATTGAATGGGATACCACCTGTGCGCCACTTTTCAATCATTAAACAAGATATTAATAATGTGCCATTGTACGAGGTTCGAAATGACTTACCTGGGCGGTCTTGCTCATCCCACGATTCCGGTTCCAGCAGGGCAGCATGACGGTACGTGATGGCAAATGGGTGCCATTTCTCGGCTCCCGGGAATCAGTGCTCTTGTCATCCCCCCATAGTCACTTAGTCATGGTCCCTATGAGCGGGAAAGCGACTTATGCCGGATGCTGGGCATCTCAATATATGAGCACTTTGCCACTTCAGCTCTTTTCAGGTGCAAAACCTGACATTAGCACCGTCGTGTGTTATCGCATCAGATTTTCGCATCTAACAGAAGAGTGCCCGGGAGCATTACTTGGACTTAATCGCGATCGCTACGGAATTATAACCTCGTGCGAGAAGAGGTCCTTTGCTACCTGGCCGAGTTCAAACTCTATACAGTCCAAAGGAGAGCTAGGCTAGACCGCTCGGTTTACGCGACATGTACTATTTCCACCGCAAATTCGACGGTTACATGGTCTGCCAAATGGGCGTGGATGTCCTGGGCGACGTTCATTCGGCCTCTATTCATCACATCATATGGCGGTGGGCAAGCAGCGAACAGTGTATTACAGATTTTGGATTCTGTGATACGTTGATCGAGGACTGCATGATGAAATATTCAAAGTTTCCGTACCACGTCTGTGTCTTATTTCTCGAATCCTATCTCCCAGCCCACAGGACCCAGATCCATTGTGGGTAGTAAACTCAAGACGTTCAGCAGGTGAAAATTGGACTGTTTGGCAAGGCTCATCCATAAGTTAGGCACCCAGGCCTCTGAATTCTGCTCCTCGAGGCGGGTGACCGGTCTCCTTTAAGGAGAGAGGTAGTAAACTCCAGAAGCGTGCACCATCTCTCCGGAGGCAAGCAGAATCACCAGTGGACAAGTCACCATGACATGAGGTCTTTAGCCGAGTGAATGGGATGCATGTGGAAGTAGGTCAGAAAGACAACAAGATCGCTCAACCAGAACAGAGGCAGTATATCGTGTAGGTGACTGAGAAGCTTGGGACTTGATCACTTTCTGTAACATTGACGTCGATCATTGTTCCATTGCTCCCGACCCAATACGGCAGTAGCAACGCGGGAGTTTGGCCAACCTCACAGGTGGAAGCAGCGATTGTTACGGAACCTCATCTAGATTCCCAGGTCAACAATCCCACATACATAATTTCCAAGAAGCTATCGGTCATAGATATAGACTTCACGGCTCTCTCACCACCTATTCCACGTACAGGGATACCTGCGACGCTGTGGATTAGGGTTGTTGGTGTCCAACTCCTACACGGGACCAAAAAGCAGTCCAGGTGATTAACTGTCAAGTCTCAGCTTCTGCACCACGCCTGTCAATCATAAAATGATGTAGGTGAAGACTGATATATGTGACAGAATTAGTCAGTCCTTCGTCATTTGCGTGGCGATGACGTCTCTGAGATCGACGTCATATCTCTTCAACACGACTCGCTACGTTCCCAATGGCTGTAATTTCCACTCAATCTACAGTACATTGACGAGCGAGACACACTCTCTCAGTACTCAACATTTTAAACTCTCCGGAGGCAGACCACCGCAACGACAATGCAGGACAAGTTCAACGTGGTCGTCATCGGCGACGAAGCCGTTGGGAAATCAGCCCTCATCATACGGGTAAGTTTCATGGAGGCCGGAGAATATAATACCGACACAATATGGGCGCGAACTGAGTGACTTCGACAGCTTTGCCTTGACCACTTCCCCGAAAGTCACGCGCCGACCGCGGACGACACGATCCGCAAACCGGCGGTCATCGACAACAAATCGTGTCTGGTCAACATCATCGACACGGCCGGACGCGACGAATACGCCTCGCAGCTTGAGGAGTGGATGAGCCACGGGGACGCCTTCCTCCTGGCCTACGACGTCACCTCGCGAGCCTCATTCGACCATGTTATAAAGTACTACAAACAGGTCCGTCGGATGAAGCTGGGTCGCGGGCTGGCCAAACTGAGCTCGGAGCGGATGCTGCTCCGGTCGCCACACGCCGTGTCTGTGGTGCTGGTCGGTAACAAGATCGATCTGGCGGAGTCGAGGGTGATATCGACTGAGGAAGGCAGACGGCGGGCAGCGTCATTAGGATGTGGCTATACGGAAACCTCCGCCAAGGAGAATGTCAATGTAGAGGAGCCGTTTGTCATGGCCGTCCGATGGCTCCGACAGGGGCGACGACCCGACTCTGAGGCTGACGCAGACGCGAAGAAGTCGGGGTGTTCGGGGCTGAAGGCTTGCCCACCAGGACGATCCAAGTGTACGATCTTATAGGGGAAATATCGGGCAAATATCGGGTCCTTGTTCCATGCCGGCTAAATGATATGTGATCGTCGCGGCTCCTTCCGGACTAAGATTTAGTTACACGTCCCCGCCGTCTCCCTCTCCCTTTCTTGTGACAACGGCAGTCCGTCACACTCGGGGAAACCACCGAGATGCTTCCTCCGCATGGAATCTGGGGATAATTCACCGCTCCTCCCGTCACTTGGTCCACGCGCAAGAGTGAGGGTTGGTGGCCCATTTGGAATGGAAAACCTCCACGACCATCCGCAATGATGACATCATGATACCCTCACCCGTCCGATTCTATATCATCGGCCAGGACAGATACAATAAACCTTCCACTGACATTATTATATTGTGAGACGAACAAACCACCGATCAAGACTATGAAGCTTTCTCCGGGCGGTTCCTCCGTCTCTCTGTCGCGGTGTCCGCTCCTACCTCCACCGGGTTGTCGCCAAGACCGCCGTTGGACGTATCGACGGGGCATTCATCACCATCCTGAAAATTTGCATTCGGGCATTTGTCGCCGGTCGCCTAAAACAGTCGTTTTCACTGCCGTGTTGTGAGGGGGGATGATTCGCGTTGATGATGACGGGCGGTTTCCCGCACCACTCCAAGACATGATTACGGCGTACGCGTACCTCCTCCACGGGCTCGATACCCCGTCCCGGATTCTCGTCAGCGGCGACAGTTGCGGCGCCACCCGCGCCATGGGGTTCTCTGCTACCGCTACGCCCACCCGATTCTCCCGCCCCGGCAGTTCGTCTGGTTCTAGTGGCGGCGTCCGTGGCGCCCCTTTGGCATTCGTTCCCGCTGCCGGCACCGGCGTGTTCGTGACCGGGTAGTGGGGAGTAGGAGGTGATGGTGAGAAGCATCGGCTGCTGGCGGACCACCTGCGAGACGTGCCCGGGAACTGAGACAGGCATGTGGAGGTATGTCGGGGGCACGCATACAGGACTCCAATGACGGGAGGAAAGACGACGCATACACATATATATCTATTGGGTCCTCTGGCTTACATTTCACGGACACATGGGGGAATCAGGTAGAACGCAGACAAATCAGCGTGGGAATGATCGTTTTCAAATATAGAACATAGATAAAAATAAAGCACAGCAATCCAAAACCCCTCTATGGACTAGTACAGGACCCCTGACATCGGCTCCGACATAGGTGCTCCATTCCGTTCTAGCGTAGGAAGCAACAGGTTCTCCGGTCCTCCAGGGAACCGATTTAGCGCCACCAGGGCTTGGCCGCACTGCTGGAGGGGGTGGGAGTCGGGCTGAAGGTGGGAGGCGAAGTGGGCGTGTAGATGGGAGTAGAGGTGGGGATGGCCGGGGTGGTCGTGTTCAGACGAATGCCACCATGGTTAATGAGAGGACGGTGACGACCGGGCTACGACATTAGCATCTGAGACTCATATCCCGCGAAGAGAATAAAGGAAAGAGCTTACCGTAGCAAGAGCCGTGGGCACCAGGGCCAGGGCAGCGATCGCACCGAGGACAGGGAAGATCTGCATGATGGCTGGGAATTGTGATGCGATATCTGGTCTGTATAAAAGAAGGACTGGAGGGGCTATACAAGCATGGACAGGTTCAACCAGAGCTGGAGGCGTCGGGTCCAGCTTTATAGATTTCCCATTGCCTCGTCGGAAATTTGGGAGCGCGGATCATTCTCAACGGGAGTTGAGACTCAGGAGATAGCATTCGACAGGGTCTGCAACTGGACATGGGTCACGGCCATCGTCGGTTAGCCCTCCTAGGCAAGAGTGATTCGGCATTGATAGGTCGAAACGGAGCCCGACGGGGGGGAGCAGGTTGGACAATGTGACCTGCACGGAGAAAACACTGACGATCATGGCCGGAGATACAGACGGTCCCTGCGACCCTGAACCGGGACACGGTTGACGACCGATATTGGGATCCAGGGTCAGTGGTGCGTATCGTCCACTGACAGGTGTTGGGTGGAGATGCTGAAACACACCACGATTCAACCAGACCAAAAATAAGTGAACCGGCGGCAGAACCGGCTTCTCCGTCAGGGGAGAGAACCAATAAGGGAGAAGAAGCAGGGGCATGAGAGCCACTTCACAGATTTTGCGATACGATGCTCGAACCTCGCTCGTCTCTAGACCTCTGCAGATCATTAATCTGGTTGGCCCTGATACCCCTCGAGTGGGATGTGTTGGGGATTTCCCACAACGCGTCTCGAGTAACACGACGGTATGTATCAGAATGACGGCAGGAAGAAGAAGATAGACGGAATTATCCACAGTATTAAACTCCACCAAAGCAGCCGGATCCTACAGCCATCCTGTGGTGGTCTTATTTTTCCTGGAGGCGTCACTAGGGATAACCTTAACTCCACCATCACTAGCTTTCGGATTCACAACAGAAGGGGAAAGACAAGCCCGCTATGTCCCTGGAATATCCACACGGCAACGACTGGAGGCACTGTATGCCGCCAGCGTAACATGGCGCGCATGGTGCCGATCGCACCGGAACCAGCAGGGGTAAGATGGAGTCCGTCGGCGTTGGTGATAGGAACAGCATTGGTTCCCCTGGTCGCAAACCAGGGTCTCTAACAGGCGGACTCTCTTTCTCTCATTCGTGTTCTGCAACTTTTCTCCCCTGGTTGACCCCTGATAGTGTGTGCCCCTGCGCGAAGGACCTCATCACTGACCCGCAACGGTCGGAAATCTGCCAGATATCATCCTGCCTAGACACCGGGAGGGGGACCTGCCACCATCACCCAAAAGGGCATGGATCCGTCGATCACGGACCTGTGGCGGCGAAGGATCCTATCGTGCACGACCTGTCGCCACCATTCTGTAGCGCGGGGTCCGTCCGGGGATACTCCGTTGCTGATCGACATGAAGATAGAAAAGATCATCGAACCATGGTCGCATCGCAGAGACGGGGCAGATCACGGCGTCCGCAACGAGCGAATTGCACCCAGCGATCCCCTTATCTATCCATGTTTCCCATTCTTCTGCGCGGATGCCGTCTACAGTTCATATCAACGTCCACCATGGAGCCAGTGGACGACCATGATCCCTGAATGGGAGCCGCCCATTGACGACGATTGCCAGTCCCCTCCATTTAGCCGCCAGAGAGGATATTACCGTCGTGCTGGAAAATTATATTGATATCCGATAGCACCATGACAACGCACAACCGACACCGAATGGCGCCCGGAACTGGTGTCAGATCGACAGGAATGGTTTCGTTCAAGGAATACCGTGCGAAGACTCTGCACACGACCATCCTCACATCAGGAAAACAGGAATAGAATGGCAGAGAAGCGAATTGAGTACGATACTCGGATCAGGGTCGCTGTCTGCCGGTCAGGCCTCAGCAGGACCACCAGACAGCCGCGAGTCTGAATCACCACGAATCACGTCGCCCTTGGATAAAGACCAAAACCTTCAGGCGGTCGATCCTCGAGGATCGTCGGCGCATTCCATCCGGCGACATGTGTTTGGTGGATAAAATCGACGGTAGACGGGTGGTGCCAACTGAACGATTGCAGATCGTCAGGGGCAGCGATCCGATCGTGTGAATCATCCGGCTGAGGTTGTTCCTGACGGACCGTGGCTCGAAATACTATGTCATCCAGCTCCATTAGTATGCTTCCCAGGGCGAGGTCCAAGCCACTCTTGTACGTGCTCCATCCGGGCCGGGGCGACCAACTGGTGTGGGATTGTCGAGGCTCGCGACCGTTTCCTGAGGCCCGTCATCGCTATCTTGGACCATGGATAAAGGAAGATGTGGATACAAGCCTTCTATATACTATCTGGTGCCTGTTTCTCCCATGGTGGGGAAAGACCCGCTATTCCAAGCCCGCACAGCATCCACCTTGATGCCCATCAGCGGAGACAGTATGGTCTCCAGACTGGGGCCAAGGAGATCAGATGGTGGGCAGAAGGAAATGGCTAGAACAATGGATCCAGGCCAGAGCATGCCCATCCGTCAGAGCATCACGCCCGCAACAGGATGTCGGAGGGGATAAAGATACAAGTTCGAAAGAACGGGCCAAGAAAACAAAGGCGAATATATGCATATATTAAGTCTAATGTCTAAATACACAGTCGAAGAAATCGCATCGTCATCGACAGCCGTGATCATTAGCAAACAGTCTAACTTCAAAGCGACCGTCTTTAAATACTCTATGAAACCCATGACAACCAATGGTATGTACAAGCCTTCACCGCTCCATGTATAAACGGAACATTATCCGGGGGTCGGAATGTGGCCAGGCCACGTCGACCGACCGCAGGGTCTTTTTGACCTTTTTCAAGGCTCCATCGAAGGGCGACTGACTCTCCGGCCCTTGTTGGCGGTCCGCTCCGCCAACAGCGACTGGGCGAACTTGCTCTTCGCACGCACCTGCGGCCCCTTCCAGTAGAAGACATAGATGGGCAGCACGACCAGGCACGAAAGACACGCCAGGATGGTTGTCGCGTACTCGACGTGCCATTTGTCGCCAATGTTCTCGTACATCGGGGTGGCGTACATGGCCGAGATACCGGCCAGCAGGTCTCGTGCGAAGGCGTTGCCGCCCGTGGCCGAGGCCGAGTAAACACCGTACGAGGCGACCATGTAATCCACCGTAGATAGGTAGATCGCGTAATTGGCGATACCGACCAGCGCGGAGAAGATCATCGAGCCGATCCAGTGGACACCGCGCTCCTTGCCGAAGGACGTCCAGGCGAAGCCAAACAAGCCGATCGGTTCCAGCGGGGCCAGGAACAGCAGCCACTTGAGGCGGCGCTCGGGTGGGATCGCGTCGTCGCCGTGGCGCTTGCGGATCTTCTGGTCGCGCCAGAACCATGGGAAGTACGAGAAGTAGGCGATGGCGTAAGCCAAGTTAATGGGGATGAAGGCCCAGGCCTGGGCGAGGGTGCCGAAGCCCCAACCCTGCTCGTACACGATGGCGAAACTCTCGAGGAAGGTGAAGATGAGGGCATCGGAGAAACCGGACAGCAGCGACAGGCAGAGGACGATGGGCTCGCGCAGCAACATGTGGAAGGGGCGAAGCAGAATCGTCCCGGCTTCCTTCATCGAGACGCGGGGCTTCTTCAGCTCGTTGGGTCCGTAGACGTTCGGGTCCTCGCCGGACTCGCGACGCCTCTTGGCGATCCTATCCATGAGGATGGTGGAGCGAGACTCGGGCATGAAGAAGATAATGAGTTGGACGGCACCGCCGAAGATGAGCTGGATCCAAAAGAACCATTGCCAGTCGAGGACTAAGAGAGGATCTTAGTTAGCGCGGGCTATCTTGACAGGAAAACGTTCAAATTCAAACATACAGCGAGCGATGGGTCCACCGATAATACCACCAATACTCGTCCCGATACAGGACGAGAAGACGATGAACGCCAGCGGGAATTGTTGCGTTTCGGCTTCATAGATATCGGCAATCAATCCCAGGGTGACACTGCCGCCAGCGGTCGAAACACCACCCTACTGTTGTTAGTTTCTCCCTTCCAAAGGATAGTCGCGAACAATAACTCACCAGGCCACGCGCCACCAAAACACTACCCCAGTTCGGGGCCAGGGCGGCCGGGAGCTGCCAGATGTTGATCAGAAACATCGACAGCTGGAGGATGGGCCAGCGGCCAAATTCCTCACTCCACGGCGCCCACAATTCGCATCCCACCGAGTACGTCACCAGATAGATCATCTGGCCCGTCCGGGCATGTTGCTCACTAATGTTGAAGTGCTCGGCCAGGAGCTTGACGGCGCTGGGATAGACGGAGGTGTTGAAGTTCATGGAGATCTGCACGCACGCGACGGCGAGCAGGTAGCTCCACTTCTTCCATCGCGGCCAACAGTACGCCAGCTCGTCGTAACACTCGTCCTCCGTCAGCTCCCTCTTCCCATCCGGACGGAGACCCTTGTCGGTGTTGCTCTTCTCTGTCCCAAGCCCGGTAGGGCTTGGGATGGTCTCCAACTGTGGAGACTCACGACTTTCTGCATCGGTCATTGTCATGAGAATGCGGGGATAGAAAATGAATCTTGGTTGGGGAAGCAACAAACACGAGATTTCAAGAAATTCCGGCGGGGGCCAGGTACATATATACACGAAACCCTGATTACGGATCAACTCGCAATTCCGCTACTCCTGTCAGTGTATCCCAAACCGGATTCACCGAAAGACCCACCAGTCGCCAAGTGGATCGGCGAGTTAGGGTACGAAGCACCAGAGGGCTTCAGATTTTTTCTGCCTTTCCGTGGAAGCCATATCCCAAGCGTGGGCTGCCGAGAGGCATCCCGTCCCAAATCTCGGATTCCCGACATTATTTCGACCGTATCTTTGTCCACGGTGCCCGAGAATTCCACGAGACGCGGGCGTGGGCCATGGACGAGCACCCCTCCTTGACATGGGTCCTGGGATCACCAATATCTCCCATTAGTGGCTAACCGACCTGCAGCACCAGCGGCGGCACAGCGAATTGGTCGAAAGAATGGCTACTGCTGGCATGCCGCCATGAATCGGCCAAGGCTCTCGGAATTCAAGGCTTGCAGAGGACGGTTGGAGACAGAACTATTGAGAGTCCAAGCTCGGCCAACTGCTCCTTCCTTTGGTCGGACCCACTTTAAAACTGGATTAAAGGCAGCGACGATTGCCTCAGACCCACCGAGTTCCTCGGAAATGTCTGTGTCATGGCGTCAGAGGTATGACCCTTGGCCAATGGGACGGCGTGTAGTAGCATTGATTTGGCGATCTTGCTTAAGACATCGTGCGATCGACCATATGAAAATTGGAGCTAGTATTTTCGCCAACCGAGGGTCAAGACACGAATGAACGTGACGTCACTCTGGCCGTGGCAGCAAACCAGAGGACGAGGTTGATATTCCGCGCGTTGCTTATCTTGAGACTGTTTGCTAGTGTCGTGGATCTGCCACGGGGTTGAATTTTGGATATTCTCATCACTCTACCGGTCGCTTTCCTTCCTGCGTATTGGGCCTCGTCACATCTTTCTTTCGATTCTGTTCTTTTGCTTTCGTGTGTTTCGTCTGTAGGGTATTTCCGACGCTTAATTACAACCTAGATAGGTACCGACCGATGGAACCGGTGGCAATGCCACGGACATGAGGCCAACAGCCACTCACCCTACGAGAAAATTCCATCCCTCCGCATTGTTTACCCCGATTCTCGAATGTAAGGCTCCGCAATCGTGCGCCATCGTGGGAGGTGGCGACTGCCCCGCGATCTTCGACGGGAAAACTACGCATCGCCATTCCACAATGGGTGACTTCCATGGAGGGTTACCCGCCCTGCTAAATCGATGTATCTGCACGATCAAAAGCAGCACGATGGGATTGCGTTCGCTCTACAGAGCTTCTGACGGGGATTTTGACTCAATTGGCGAGCCTATCGAGCCACGGCCGAACACAACCAGACACTGTGTTGTCCCGACGCCATTCGTGGGGAGAGTGAGAACCTCTTCGATCAAGAATCGGATCCGAAGGGATTCCGATGTTGCGGTGGATGGATCATGACGTCATAACCAGGAGCCGCAAAACGTACGATCGCCACAATAATTACATACCACTTCCAGAGCATCTCGAGTACCTGCAGGCGATCTTACCACGGTTACACGCCCTCTTGATTGATCGCCCGGTGCCCATATCGTCATCGCGCGCCCCCTTCAATACACTGCGGACCAATGGCCCTGCGACCGCGAGTTGCGCGCGCTCATCTTGTTGAAGGCACTCTGGATTCCCTCCCGACCCCGTAGCCAGGAGCCCCGGTGAAATTGCCCAGACCTTGGCCCCTTGGCACGCAGTCAGCGACGCCACTCAAGCGTCAGCATGTTGAGCCCCGTCTTGTCGCTCCGGCAGGCGCCGTCTTGGGTCATCCCTTGGCTTGGGTCCTTCGTTCCTGCCAAGCTCGGCGCGTTGAATGTGATGCAGAGCAGGCGAGGGGTGGATACTCTGGCGCAGCAAGGGCGCTATGGTGGCGGTGGGGATCTGCGTGCCGGCGGTGTTGACATTCCAGGACCGGTTCCACATCTCCCGCGCACTCATGTTCCCGGCGATCTGTTGTTGCTCAACGCGCCTACGGTATGGTCAATGGACGTTCACAGCGTGAAGTGGACGGGCTCATGTCTGACGCATTTTTGATGATCACGTCGACCTTGCCATGCTTTGCTATTGGTTCCACATCTCCCGCTCGCTCATCTTCCCGACGATCTCCCGTTGTTCAAACTGGGCGCCTACGGTACGGTCAATAGACGTTCACACCCGTAGGGGTGAATGGGTTCAAGTCTGACCGGCGTTTTTGATGACCACATCGACCTTGCCATGCTGGGCCTTTATTTCCACAGCGGCACCCACGATCGACTCGTCGGACTCGATGTTCAACTCCCCAGGAACAAGCATGCTCGCAGAAGTGGGAAACTCTTCCTGTGCGAGCGCAATGGCTAACTGCGCCTTCGCCCGCGATCGACTGCCCACGAAGTTGTATACGGTCGATCGGAGGCGGCGAAGGCTTTGACTGTTTCAAAGTTAAGGACGACGGTCGGCATTGTTAAAAAATTTCATGGGGTCACTAGGAGTCTACACGGTGGATGCTCTATACGCTGTCTTGGTGCGCGCCTTATTTCCAGCCCGGAGTCAATCACCGCAAGAGGCTTGACCCCGGATGGCTTCAGTTTCTATCGGACATCATTCCGGCCATCTCGTTGGACGTTTGTGTCGACCCTGGGAAATTGGTCATCGGTCCTATGACCGTCACCCATTGTTGCGCCTACCAGATCCTTGTGGTTGATCGCTATTTTTCAAACGTAGCCACTACCATTCACTCCTAGGTCAGTGCAGATCAACAACCAAATCCGCCCGTCAGCACAGCGTGCCTGCAAGGTCTGATACTGCTGATGCCTCCGTGGCCCTTGCTCTCGCAGACCGTGGACCAGGTCGAGGGAGCCCCACCGTTTTGCAGACGTTCGTAGTCTTTCATTCTAAGGAATGTATCTATAAGTGGTGTGCCTGGTCTACGAGAACCCCGATGCGCATCATTCTTGCCAACCCAACGGCTGACAGAACATGGTCGGGATCCCAATATCCGTAGTCAATATGCGCGGACTCCGCTGTACAGGCTAATACAGAGAAATGTAGAACCCCATCCACCGCTTCCCCACGCGAATAGGCCTGGAGATGGGCGACACGGCGTTTTTGCCCACTGACTCTGTCGATGGCATTGAACTCAACGGGACGAGATACCACCTTCGAATAAGAACCAGGTGCAGACTTCCCATGCATCCAGCCTGGTAAATTACCGTGGCACGCAGGTCATGGGACCTTTATCCCATAGAAATGGTCATAGTCCACCGTCTTTACGATACAATAAACATAATCAGTACATTCCGGGGACATGCGACGGCTGTCCGTGGGCGGTCCTGTCCTTCGGTTCGAGGGCTTCATCGTCAGAACTCTGGATTGCCCTCCATGAGTAAACATAAATCTTGGAACGTTGGTGCATTCTCCCGGAGCATATCCAAGCCCATTGTTATTGACACTACAAGTTCATAATTGCTCAACCACTGTGTACCCGTCTTGGGTATTACTAAAATAGAGCCTTGAAACTCTCGTGGTCTTGTACTTCTATTCGGAGTTAAAAACCGTAAGACACTACTTCATGTTGAGAGAACAGAAAATACTCATGTTTCGTTTGGGGGTGTACACCAATTCATGGAACGACGCGGGTTCTCGCCCAGGTATTCCCAGGATGGGGATTATCTTAGCCACTGCATGGGAGGGCTTGGACTGACTGGTATCCTAGAAGATCATACAGTCGTAGAAACTACATGCACAGGGTCACTTCTGGTGAAAGCTTATATAGTGAATGGGATTTCCATAATGACTGGCACGGCGCACCTCAAACTGCGTGAATTATGGTTTCTGGCCTGAGATCGTGGAAAGGCGCAATCTTTATCAGTACGTGCATGAACGTCTAGCAGTATGATCACCGCAAGCCCGATGATAAATTTACTATTTCCCAGCCTCTTTGAAGTTTTTCATGTTGCAGAAACATGGAACTGATGAGGGATGAACTTCATCTCAATGACAACAGCAAGTTCTAGGGACCGGTTAGGATGCCTTGCGGTTGCCGCTTGTGTCCAATTCCATCAAGACAGCGGCGATTCTACACATACTTGACAGCACACGTTTAGCCAGTCCTGTAAATTCAGTCCACGAGATTTTGGCTAGCTCATCGTAACCTGAGATGAGACGTATCAAATTGAATTTCTCTGACGTCGATGGAATGACAACTACATGTTCGAACGAGGCACTAGACCAGGGGTAATCTGTCGACCGAACACCGCATCTTCAAAGGTCTATTGACGGTTGTTAGGATCCACTGGACGAGCGGTTGGTAACGACACCCCAGCCTGGGTTCTACCGGCGAAGAAGGCGTTCCTCAGACCGGTAGACCTATGACAGATCGCACTCTGGAATTCGTCCTTCCTGTGGCCATATTTCACACCAGCCATCCTGTCGGTCGGAGATCTCCGGCAGGATCGCGATGATGGCGATCGATGGCGGAGGAAACCGCCATCATGCCGGTCGAAGGAATGGCTAGCGCATGCGGGGATTATGGTGGGCTGATTTGGCGGGAGCAACCGACATATAAAGTCGAGAAGTTATAGCCATGGGCTCACTACGTACAATCTGCTCGTCTGAAAACGAGTCGATTCAGATATCCAGTTGGCTTTTTGTGGGATTATTATATAGATGGAAATGAGTGTAGGTTTGTTGGTGGCTCCGGTTGTGTTGTTGCAGCGGTCATATATATCGGGCGGGAGGGTGCAGCTTCGACCAGATCTGCCACCCAACTCGATAGAGGAACACCATTTGGAGCAATTGCAGGGTTTAAACATCACAATACGATGGCTGGTATTATCGTTTGATGACAGTCCAAGATCGAATCCTATTTTCACCGTCATTCCGACTGATCCAATTTCCCGAATTACGATGGCTAGGAGGCATGAAAAGGCATGAGACAGAGTTGAATGATCTGGATAGAAGAGAATGGGTCCTCCTGGCAACCGAATATCGACGAAGACAACCACCGGCCAATCAATCCAATACGTCACAATAGGTTCTCGGCTCAACTACGAGGGATTTATTCATCGCAACCCCAGACCCCAGGTTGGGGTTGGACGGACGACTGGAGGACGGTGGATCTGACAGTCCCCTGAACAGCGAGTGACATGTCCTGGTAATCCCAAAGTGTGGGGGGTTGTCGTGTGCTATGCGGATTATTTCCGCCCCGACAACAACATCAACATCGTCGCAGTGGGTGGTGACTCCGAGGCGGACGGTGAAACCGCCGGGCAGTTTTCTTAATATCGAAAAGTCAGGATCATTAAGGGGGCGAGGAACGGAATATAACGACCGATGGAGCGAGGTAGACGAGAGATGGCTGATTTCTAATCCTTGGAAGGCAGTCACGGAGAGTCTCACAGATATGAGGTCTCCACTGTGGGGTTTGTCGACCGGAGTCTTACTCTGTCGGGGTAGAAAGAGGAGGAGAGAGAGAGCGCGTCGTAACCTTTTATCTCAACCCGCCTGGCTTACCGAGTATGGAGAGAGTCTTATCTCTGCTGGTCCCCCCTCCGACTCCACAGACCAGCTGACATCAGCGTCTCCCCACTACCCAGTTCATCCTTACTCTTTCAGTCACCGTCTTGTTCTCTCCACCTCCGCCATTGGAGACGGACACCAGGACTTCAAAAGATCAGGGAACGGCGGCATGAGACTGAATCTTTCTGAACTCGACCGATGCGGCCGGGATGCCACGTTGGCGGCTCGGAAGTCCGCGCCCCTTGCATGATCGCATGGTCGCATTCGTCCAGGCCAGAATCGACCGGCTAGGCGTGAACGCGGTGAGGGGACGGGGCCCTATTGGTCCATGAACGCCAAGACGCGACGTCGGCGATGCGATCGACAGACAGCTCAACGGAAAACCACGCGAGACCCTGACTACCGACTGGTTAGTGGCCAGTGGCCACCATCCTGACAACGCCCAGGATGCAAGGGACTCCCCCAATCACAGCATGGTGCCATGGCGCCCAAGACCGGGAATGAGGCGGGAAGGATTCGGATATCTGCAGGCTCGATGGCCGGGCGATGTCCGGGCCGGGCATTGAGGCCGAACATGACTTTTCTTTATAGCGATTTTTGAGGTCTGGATGGAATACGAAGTCGGGGTGCGATGACCCGACCATTACTAGATAAGAGATTGGAGCAAGCGAACACCGCTCCAGGGTTGCTCGTGGGTGGAAATGGGGGACCCCGACCCTTCGCCGAGTGGGCCGAGAGGATCCGTCTGGATGCCCAAAGCCCGGCAAGGTTACATGCTCGGGTTTAAGGTTTACACATTCCAAAATATAATTCAAACTATAATCCAATTAACTCGAATAAAAATAAATAAAATCAAACCGAATGAAAAAAAAAAAAAAAAGCGAAGGAAAAATCACGCATCTTTCTGGCTGGGAAGAGGCGGGAGGGTCGTGCGATGGACGCCTGAGGTGGCAGCTGGTCTGTGGAGTGTGGTGGCAATGACTGACTCCCAATAGGGCAGGATTGAATTGGGATCATTCCACGAGCCCGTGATGTACTCCATTCTTTTCGCTGGTCATTTAGAGTGTCTACGACACCCCGCAGATGATGTCGAACAGACATCTGGGGATTCCACCAGGGTGAGGGATTGCGGAGAGAGTCGGCGTTCAGTCTCCATCCATGACACATCGAAATGAGCTGACCAAGACTGCGGTCTCGAGTCCACCGTTCGACTGTCTCTAGTCTGGCTCACTCCGGCCTGATGAAATGGGCGTCGGCTCGACTAACCCGATGCGGTGCGGCCACTAACTCCGCATTTGGTTTAGCGTGGCGTTGGTCAAGCCTCACGCCACAAATCTTATTAGTCACAGTATCGCTCTCTGATTGGCTACCTTGTTCAACCCACCAATCACAGCCCGCGTTGCCCCTGTCCTCCACCCGGCCCGGCTAAATCCAGCCTGCCGCTAAACCCAACCCGGCTAGCGGCGTGGCGCTTATCTTCAACATTTTGACAATTTCCATTCATAATGCAAGAAAGTTGAGGTGGATTTCTCTTTTCTCTTCGCGCCCACTCCTCTTCTCTCGCTCTTCTTTTGCCTTCTCTCTTATCTCGCCAAGTCTCGTGCTCACCTCCCCACTCCGTGGATCCCCGTCCTCGCTTTTTTTCTTCCTTCTTCTCCCGCACCGTCTCCTCTACTTCTTCTTTCCTCCTCCTCTTCTTCTCCCGGCAGCTTCTTTCCTTCCCCCAAACTTCACGGTCAAATCCATTCCTACCTGTCTGGTCATCAAATCCTCCGGTCAAAGGGCATCTCCCTCCCCCCACCCCCACCCCTCTCCCTCCAATGTCCTCTCGCCCGTACACAGACCACCGGCAAGACCTTCCCCAGACCATTCCCACGATGGGCCTCACCCCCGATGATATCTCCGACCAGGAGGCCAACAAGGTCGTCATGGATTCCGACCTGGAGAAGCGGGATGATGTCTCGGCACCCCCCATCTATGATGGGGAGATCGTCGCCGAAATGACCGAGGAGGAGCGGAATGTCTACGATCACGGCGTCCAGAAGTTCAATCGGCTGGGTTGGAAGCGTCTCACCGTCGTCCTCATCGTCGAGGCCATCGCCCTCGGCTCCCTCTCCATCCCCTCCTCTTTTGCTACCCTCGGCATGGTCGCTGGCGTCATCTGCACCGTGGGCCTCGGCCTCCTCGCCATCTACACCTCCCATGTCATCGGTCAGGTCAAGCTCAAGTTCCCCCTCGTCGCCAACTACGCCGACGCGGGCCGCCTCATGATGGGCCGCTTCGGCTACGAGCTCGTCACCGCCATGCTCGTCCTGCAGCTGCTCTTCCTGACTGGGTCTCACACCCTGACCGGCACCATCGCCTTCGTCAACATCACCGAGAGCAACATCTGCTCCATCGTCTTCGCCGTCGTCTCCGCCATCATCCTGCTGCTCCTCGCCGTGCCCCCCAGCTTCGCCGAGGTCGCCATCCTGGGCTACGTCGACTTCGTCTCGGTCATCCTCGCCATCGGCATCACCATCGTCGCCACCGGCGTCGAGGCCTCCGACAGCCCCGGCGGCTTGGCCGCCGTCGAGTGGTCCGCCTGGCCCAAGCCCGACATCTCCTTCGCCGACGCGTTTATCGCCATCACCAACATCGTCTTCGCCTACAGTTTCGCCATGTGCCAGTTCTCCTTCATGGACGAGATGCACACCCCGCGCGACTACATCAAGTCCATCTGGGCCCTGGGTCTGACCGAGATCTTCATCTACACCCTCACCGGCGCCATCGTCTACCGCTTCGTCGGCGTCGACGTCAAGAGCCCCGCCCTGCTCTCCGCGGGCCACCTCATGAGCCGCATCGCCTTCGGCGTCGCCCTGCCCGTCATCTTCATCTCCGGCTCCATCAACACCGTTGTCCTCGGCCGCCTGCTCCACGGCCGCATCTTCCGCAACTCCCCCATTCGCTTCATCAACACCGCCATGGGCTGGATCACCTGGTTGGCCATCATCACCGTCGCCACCGTCATCGCCTTCATCATCGCCGAGGTCATCCCCTTCTTCAACGACCTGCTCTCCATCTCCTCCGCCCTCTTCATTTCCGGCTTCACCTTTTACTTCCCCGCCGTCATGTGGTTCCAGCTCCTCCGCGAGGGTAGCTGGACCTCTCCGAAGAATATCGCTCTGGCTTTGTTGAATGCCATGTGTTTTATCATTGGTCTGGTTGTGCTCGGGGCGGGAATCTACTCCGCCGTCGTCGATATCGTATGTCTATTTCCCGCTTCCCTCTCTCTGCCTTTTTATTCTTCGTTTGAACGTCTACTAATTCGGTTAATCTAGGATGCGAAGTACAAGGCCGGCACCGTCGGCGGGGTCTTCAGCTGCGAGGCACCCAACGACAAGTAGGTCGACCTCGATCGACCGGTGTATATAGATGGATTGAGTAGAGGATTGTATAGATAGAGAGGTTCCTGCCTGGGCCGTGCCCATGATACCCTGTTTGCATTTCATTAATTTATTTGTTCGTCGTCTATACGTGTCCTATAAACCCATCCGGTCGTAATCGTTGGTCCTCCACTACGGGCTCTCCGACATAGATGCTCCGCGACGCTAATGTTAGCGTGCCATTCTACCGGGTCCCTGGGCGGACTAGTGCAGCCACAACCGCGTACCCATGACCGGTTCAACACTGGTAGGGATATGAGCCGGACTCCGGCTGCTGCCGCAAGATACCACGCCTCGCACGTCATCAGGCTAGTAAGAACTTAATCTAACGCCGTACGTTTACTGTCTTGGTTCGATCTATCGGTCTCATCCATTGACTGGGGTCATGTGCATTGTTGGAAAGAGAAATAAAACACCAGAAATAGAAAGAGCGATGCGATGCGGTGAGGGCTCCGCGAGGCACGTGGTCTCAACAGCCATGTCAGCACAGCAGCCAAGCAGCAACTACATATCAGTCTGGCGAACTGGCATCAAGGGGGTGGCGAAGTGTCTTAAACGGAATTCTTCTATGCGTCCGATGACAGATAACCACTCGTACCGGCAGGCTGCCTTCGACTGCATGATCCCACCATGAGGCCGCGCCTGCATTGTCAGTCACCTATGGATGCATAAAGGTCGCGCCTGCCCCTAATAGTGGACCCAAATACGACCTGTGGACAGTATCAAAACTTGCCGACGCGCATCAAGGCCACCATGTCCGATCCCCGACCGTCCAAGAACAATGACCTCGAAATGACGGTGCAGGATGGCCCCACCCACGACGGCGTGTTTGGCGAGATCACCGATCAAGGCCCCAACTATCGTAATGTGCGCGGGGAACAAACCCTCATCCGTATACTCCCCTGACGACCTCTAGCTGGGCTTCCTAGGTACCGTCGTCCTCATGATGAAGACCGAGATCGGCCTCGGCGTCCTCTCCATCCCGACAGCCCTGGACATCTTGGGCCTCGCGCCCGGCATTGTCTGCCTATGCGCCCTTGCCGCCATTACAACATGGTCCGAGTACGTCGTTGGCACCTTCAAGGCCAACCACCCGGGAGTTTACGCCATCGACGACGTGGGGGCATTGCTTTTCGGTCCCTGGGGTCGTGGTATCCTGGCCGCGGTGTTCTGCCTCTGTACGTTGCGGTAGGTCACAACCCGTCGAGAAAATCGACTGACGATCCGTAGACTGGATCTTCGTCACCGGCTCGGGGATCCTGGGCATCTCCATCGGCCTCAACGCGGTGTCCACGCACGGCGCCTGTACCGCCGTTTTCGTCGCCATCGGGGCCCTCGTCGGATTGCTCGGCAGCAGTGTGCGCACGCTGGGTCGCATCACTTGGCTGGCTAGTATCGGGCTGCCGTCGATCCTCATCGCTCGTAAGTCCCCCCGGACGCGGATTGCGAGCTACTTCCATGCTCACAGCGCCAGTGGTCGTCGTCACCATCGCCGTCGGCGTCCAGGACCGCCCGGCTTCTGCTCCCACGACCCGGGGCCCCTGGGTCTCGGACTACCAGATCGTCGGCGATCCCACCTTTCCTCAGGCTATCACCGCAGTCGCCTCGCTTGTCTTCGCCTATTCTGGGTCCTCGGGGTTCTTTTCCATTGTGTCCGAGATGCGTAACCCATCCCAATACACTCGTGCGTTGATCGTCTGCAAAGTTGGCGTCACGCTGATCTACGCAATTATCGGCTGCCTACTCTACTACTACTGCGGATCGTACGTGGCGTCGCCGGCGCTGGGATCCGCCGGTGGCACCGTGAAGAAGGTGTGCTATGGATTGGCGCTGCCGGGGTTGATCGTGACGACAACGATCGTGGCGCACGTGAGACTCCCATGCCCACCCATATTCACCCTCTGATTCCTGTAGATTCCGTCCAAGTTCATGTTTGTCCATCTCCTCCGCGGCTCGCCCCATCTCACCAACAGTTCCCCCACGCACTGGATCACCTGGCTCGGGTGTACAGTTAGTGTTACGGTCATTGCATACATAATCGCCAGCGCCATACCCTCCTTCGATGCTCTAGTATCGCTCATCGGAGCCCTACTGGGTACGCTAACCTGTTTCCAGCCCATGGCTTGCATGTGGTTGTACGATAACTGGCGCAGCGGGACGCGCGGGTCAAAAAGGTGGTGTTGCATGGTGGCGTGGAGTATCCTGGTCATCGCGATCGGGACATTCCTAATGGTCGCGGGCACGTACGGGTCTGTCGTTGCGGTAATCGCATCTTATGAGACCTCAGGCGGGGGAGGGGCGTTTTCTTGTGCGGATAACTCTAATTCGGTGTAGTTTTGGGTTGCTTGAATACTGTGGCGGATGGATATGCTGGGAATGCCACGCGGGTGTGGCTTTTCGGGTACCGTGGCCGATTAATTGACGTTGAGAATGTCATGCGGGATGTCGCTTTCGGGATACAATAGTTTGGAAACCAATTATTAGTATAATTGCTGTTCGGAGACTTGTTCCGTACCTCTAGTTGGCATCTCTATCGCGTGGTATGCTCGTAGGGACTGTTGTCGAACTTTTATACTAGGCACATTGCTAGGATCATGCGACTGGTCCGATATCATAAACTGCTGAAAACTTCTCTCAGCTACCGCACCATGATACCGAACGGTATTTTGGCCAGATTTAATATAACTGATATCCCAACGATATCTAGATCTGTCCCTCGATGTCACAGTCGGCCTCACTATCAATGACTCAGTGTCATCTGCACGCTCCGCCTCCGGGCGCCGTACAAGACAAAAGCGTGTGGCGCTGTCAAGTACGTCCAGAGGGTCATTGGTATCGAACTTATTCCAGGGAAGTCATATTCGTACAGTGTGTTCCTTATTGTCCTCATATATGTAGAGATCTCTTCCATGGTGTTTTATCCTGGGGGCAGAGGTCATCTAGGAAGTAACATCACCGTCTAGTAGTAAAGTTGTCTGTTTATCGGACTTGACTAGCATGTCCTGTCCACGGGCATGTTAGCCAATGATGTTGGCTACAGCGCCCGTGGCGCCGAATATCAAAAGTTGGATTTCGATATAGTATGGCCATATTGGATGATAGGAGTGGAGTGTATACCAGGATGAGTGGAATGACTGACTCGCGAGACAACAGAGTGGAGGAGGTGGGTGGAGGAGAGTGGGCCTCACCCCGCGTCTCCAGTCCCCACTGATATTCGAGATCGAGTCGCCACTAGGGTGGTCCACTAGTTCGTGATGGTTGAACTTAGTTGGTGGGGAGGAGTGGATGTTTTATTTTGCTGTGTGGATTAAGGATTTATGGTGCTTGATATCAATGGTAGTTCATTCACTATCTATACTACAGTTAACCTTTCTATGAACCGATGTAATCTATATGTGGTGATGCGCATATCTCTAGGGGAATAAGAATAGACACTGCGTATTGTGGTAATCTTATTAATCATTGAAAAGTATATTTCCAACATCAAAATACCTTGACACTGTTGGTACAGGACCTATTTTCACATCCTGCAACGACTTGTATGGTTCAATGCATGGACATTGAAATATCTGTCAGCTTTGGTCAGTGTGGATTACTATGGCGTTTCTGTTCTTTCATATATCAAGCTAGAATAACGATAGGTTCAACATTCCAAAACCGTGACCAATGCATCAACAGTTCCATCGGGTTCCCCATCACAGCATTTGAGTCTTCGAACCTTTGTGGAGAGATAGGGCGCCCTGTCATGCGTCTTGCTTGACAAGAATGCAACCAGCCTCTAACATGATATCTCCACTCATAATGCAGTTCATTTGCCACAGTTTCCAGCATATATGGAAATGGATAAAGTGGGTGTGTGAGCTACTCCTCCGGAGATGAGCGACGACGACCAGGCGAATCCGATGCCGATATCTGGAACATTCTTGCTAACTGCAAGGAATATTTCCGTACTCTCGAGACAAGGGATGTAAGGAATCGGGAGTAATTAACCCAGTGGAACACTTTACCGTGGGTAAACTCATTGGACACTGGAAATTATCTCGATAGGGCAACCCGCCAGGAGCTTCCAATCTCTAATCTGGTTTTGGAATGCAAGGGACGTTCCACTGCAATGTAGCGGGACAATCTATTCCATAACAGTCTTTAGAAGGCGATACGGATGTGCTAGGGTTCATCCTGTCAGTTGATATCGATCCCTTACATGGACGCAAAGTCGTCCGAAACCTCACTGCATGTAAGATAAGATACCCCTTCGGAGACGAAGATCGTTAGTTCAGTACATTCATAATGCCGTCGAAGCACTCGGACTAGAAGAGCATACACATTGGCAAGCCATCAGAACTCCGCAATGGACGCGATCAAGCCCGTGGAGATCACCGAAGACATCAAAAAGATGGATTATGAGTCTCCTGCAGAGGACCAGGAAAAGTCTAGGGTTACTGAGCCACCCAAGGGTGATGTGTTTGGCGACGAGGATGCGGGAGGAGTGCAGTACAAGGTGCTCAGCTGGCAGTATGAAATTCCTTGATCCTGATATACCTCATGAAGTTAAAAACGCCACAGAAAATGCGCAATCGGTCCGTCATAGTCCAACAATTAGTCACGCCAGCTAACCAGGCTAGTGATGCTCGCCCAGATGATCTCGCTAGGGGTGCTATCACTGCCCTCCGCCATCGCAACTCTGGGTCTAGTACCGTGAGTAAATAGACTCACAGCCTCAACCAGTCTGACAGAACAGGGGAATAATCGCCTTGGTCGTGCTGGGCCTTCTCGCCGGCTACACCGCATACGTGATCTTCCAGTTCAAGACACGCTACCCACATGTTGTCCACATGGCAGACGCGGGAGAAATCATCGGAGGGCCGATCGGACGCGAGATCGTCGGTGCCGGACAGCTGCTCTTCTGTCTCTTCCTGATGGCGAGTCATCTGCTCACCTTCCGCGTGGCAATGAACGCCATCACCGAACATGGAACCTGCTCTATCGTGTTTGGCATAGTAGGCATGATAGTCGCCTTCGGGGGGAATGTGCCGCGCACGTTGAACAACGTAGCTAAGCTTTCGGTCATCTGTGGGTCTCACTCTCCTACCCTCCAGACTGTCGCTGACCAGCCCAGCATTCACCAGCATCGTCAGTGCCGTCTTCCTCTGCATGATCGGCCTCGCGGTGACCAATCCCCCGGCTCCCGTCCACGCCGTGAAGCAGACCGAGTTCACCACCGCGTGGGGCGCCATTACCGATATGGTGATCGCATACGCCGGCCACGTAGCATTCTTCGGGTTCATCGCCGAGATGAAGGAGCCGAAGGACTTCCCCAAATCGCTGTGCGTCCTACAGACGGTTGAGATTGCTTTATATGTGGCTGTGGCGGTGGTCATCTACTGCTACGCTGGAGACAGCGTCACATCCCCGGCTTTGGGGTCGATGGGGCCTGTCCTGCGGAAGGTAGCGTATGGATTGGCGTTACCATCGGTTGGTTTCCGAAACACAGTAGGCTGTGATTCACAGGCTAATGTTGGCAGATTGTCATCGCGGGAGTCATCTTCGGCCACACTGCCTGCAAGCAGGTATACGTGCGCATCTGGGCCGGCAGTGACCGCATCCACAAGCGCGATGCAGCAGCGCTGGGGTCGTGGTGTGCGCTTGGGGTAGTGTTCTGGGTCCTGGCTTGGGTGATTGCCGAGGCCATTCCGGTCTTCAACAGCTTGTTGAGTTTGATCGTATGTATACCCTTCCCGCTGGACTGAGCGTGAGAGGACTGACTGTATAGGCTGCGCTGTTTGGAAGCTGGTTCACCTGTAAGCGGCCGCGATTCACCTTGTGGGATCTCGAGCTAACGAGTTAGACGGTCTGAGTGGCATTTTTTGGCTATTTATGAACAGGGGCCAGTACTTTGCAACTCCGCAAAAGGTCTTCTTGACTATGTTGAACGTGGGGTTGATTGTAATTGCGACTGCTCTTGTATGTGCTGTTCATGTTCACCGTCTTATCACGGATACTGATGATGTGTTTAGTGCGCGCTAGGTCTATGGTCATCGGGCAGGTCGATACATGAGGAGGGAGGTCGCAACAGCTTCTCTTGTTCCTGAGATTGCCCTTCCATGGTCCCCTGGGTGAGCCAGACGAGGTAAGGTGCTTATTTCTGTAGAACGCGATGGTATAAAAATGGGAGATACTTATGGCGTTTTGTAATACCGCTGGAGGATCACGTCGGTGTGAGGACGGGATGTCCGAAACACCTTGATAGAATTGGATCAAAGGTTGCGAGTTACGTACCGTTTAACAGGACACCTTGTGCACCATAGAATATCTGCAGAGATTCTAATTCCGAAATACATGTGACAAGGATAGCGAGGACATGCATGCTATCATCCCGACTATGGCTTATATCCCTTGGCAGGCATACGTGGTGCTCGAGTTACGCGCCAATTCAGTTGAGCTGCATTGCCCTGCAGTCAGACAACTTGACGTATGTGTTTTCCAAAATTGGTATATCGATTGCGCCTGTTATGCATGCATATATACAAAGGAAAGCGACAAAGGTTTCGCTATTGATTCTCCACCTGCACCCGAAACGACCGTTCCACTCCCAGGACCCCCGGGTTCTCCCACGTCAACCGATCCTCGCTGGTATTCCAGGGGATGGCCACCTCTGGGTTCCCGATAATCGTCGTGGTCACGCCGTGTGTCTCGTCACTGGTGGCGTCGTAGATGCGTCCGCCCTGACGGGTTTTCTGGGAGGCGCCCATGTAGGAGAGTGGATAGCTCGACCTGGCCGACCGCTCGCGGCAGAGGCGAAACAGCGGCCGCAGAGTAGTCAAGCTGCCTGCGGTGATGCCTAACCCGGCCTCAACATTCGACCAGATGGAGATCTGATAGGTGGCGTATAGGAAATCGGGGTCGCGGTAGGTGGAGAGGAAGGGAATACGGACGATGACGGCGGAGCTGGCACTGTTATGGGTTAGATCGATTGACCGGATATGAACGTTGGATGGGGAAATGGGGGGACCTACATGCAGCCGAGACCCAAAATTCCCGCAAGCGCGAACTTGGTGCGCGCTGACATCTGCAAGTCCAGGATGATAAAGCACGGCAACAAACCGATGGTGAAGTCGGTCAGGGCCGCAATGGAACTGTACAGGTAGACAATCGCCAACAAGGTATCCACGGACAGACAGCTGCCTTGACCAGGCTGACGCATCCAGAAGTAGCTGACCGGGTGACATTCGAAGATACTGAAAAAAAGGAACAGCAATCCCACGGCTACGGTCAAAGCCCCGGCCACATAGAGAATGATGGAGTGGGCGCGAACGATGGTGATGCGGAGGAGGGCGATAATGATGGAGATTTTGGCCACGACGCAGCTCACGATGTAGAAATTCTGGCCCAACCACCAGCACTAGAGAAGGACAAGTTAGTTTCGTCCGTGGATGGAGGAAGAGGGCGCAGACTTACCAACAATGACGTTTGCATGTGGCTCTCCTTCCCGACAAACCAGGCAGTCTTCTCCCCCACGCCGTAGTAGCTCCCCACAAAGATACAGACGGAGAACCCTATATACAAGCACTGGATCGCGAGTCAGGGGAGTTTGATTTTGTGGGGGATCCACGGAAATGACCTACCAAGGCGGCCACCATAATCCCATCATCCCACCCGAACGCGCGCATGAGTCGTAACCGCACATAGCATCGGAGAGAGACGGTGATGCACGACAGTGCCAGGAAGAGAGCGGTCACAATGGTGATGGCCTCTCTGCGGCTGTTCATCTTGCCGATCGTAACCAGGCGCGATCTGATATGCAAACACGGGTCAAGATCGCGACTTCTCGACCATTCTCAGGCGCTTCAAAGAACTCTTGCGGATCGGTCGAGGAAAGGACATATTCGACCGTCCTGTCGAGCGTTGAGGGGGGGAAGGGTGGAAGGGTCCGAAACGTAGGGGAGTTTGCGGGTCGCACAGAGTCCAACGAAACACTGATGGAGACACCGACACGCCAGGAATGTCTCCAATTAATAAATATACGACGAAAGAGGAGCGCGGGATAAAAAAAAAAAGAAGGGGAAAGGAAGCTTGGGAAAATGGGGAAACCCCAAACAGGAAAAAGAAACCCGCGCCGAGGTCAGCGATTGGCCTTTTCTCGCACCCAAAGTTCAGGAAAAGTCTGACCAACATCAGGCCCACTGGATCTTGTGGGGAGAACCGGGTGAGGCTGTTGAATAGCTGGGTGTTCGGCTGCGAGCGGACCCGACTAGGCGGGTTCGGACCCGAATTCAATGGTTTGATGAGAGGCCATCAGGCATTAAGAGCCGTGGAGTAATTGGGATCATCTCTTCCATTAGGACGGCAATTGAAATGGTTTGCCATCGTAGAGTTGAGAGTTTGTCGCAGCTGCGGGCAGGGTGGTTCGGTGTGGCGATTTTCTGTCAATAAACTTCGGTGCGCGGTGGGCTGCGGAGACGGCGACTGGCAAGTCCCAATCCAATGAGGACCCGGGGCATCATCAATGAGCTCACCGATCCCTTCCTTCTCGGAATATGGGCATCGGTGGAAAGTGCCATGCGATGGGCGAAAAAACCACCACCACCACCACCTGTTCATGGACCCGCCCAGTGTAGATCCCCCTTTTCGTGCACCTCGTCGGCTACAGGTGTGGCCAGATCCTCGGTAAGAGGAGGATAGGGGTGTCAGCCCGTGTTGATGTTAAAAGTTCCCTCGTCGAAAGGATCGGATCGGATCCGAATCGTCAAGCAAGCCGGATGTCAGGGATGAGGAGGATTGATCAGGATTGATTCCTGGTTGAAGTTCTCCAGGATCTTTTGTGGCTTTGATGATCCTGGCAGTCACGGGGCGCATTACACGATGACTCAGCTTGTGCACTGCACACGAGGATGGCCGACATATATCGATATCGACTCCGTATACATTGATACGGGCTACGGAGTACTATGTCGATAGCTAGAGCCTATTTTTGCCAGACTATCGATTTGGGTGGATCGTGTGGAATCCAAGCGAGTCGGGCTGGTGATAAATGCGCTGGGCTCGTAGAATATCCACCTCGTGCTCATGAGATATCCATCATTTTAACTGTGAATCTTCACGGACAAAAGACAACGCAGTTGGAATCAGATTGAACCTCCTCTCTCCTGTGTCTATACTATTTCATTAGGCTCCTCAAGCGGGAGGTTGGAGGGATCGGCTGCGGAGAAAGCCATCTCGAGACACTATCCAGAAATATATATCCACTACTGCTTACGGCCCCCAACACTCTACCACACCGTGAAGGCACGGAATAAAAATTGAATTGGATATAACGAAATAAAATAATTTTCAAAAAAGAGCGAATGAAAAGAAAAGAAAAGAAAAGCATAAGAATGGGTGACATGAAACATATCCCACCCGAGGTACATGATCGGATGTATTGGCCCAGTACAACTACAGACTACTTACCCCAAACATATACAGTCTTCCTCCTTGCTGCTCCATTTCCCTGCTTTTCCACTAATATGACAGTTGTGGATGAAGGCGATCAACTGGAAACATGACAGGAGTGGTTGAACAGGTGAGACGCGACCGGGCTGGGCCCGCGGAAGAATGATAATCACCGCCAACAACCACCCAACAACAACAAACAGCAACACTGCCCCAAGTGGGGATCCCCGTTTCTCCATCCACAGGAGTCCAGACTCCCCAGGATTGTCAACGTCTGGGATTCTCACCAGAATGCCCATCTACGTCCTCCATACGACGGAGGATGATCGTCCAGCTCGTGTCATCTTCGTCCAGGCCATCACCCTGCTCCACGCCCAGACGTTTGGCACTCCCCGGGCGGCCGTGCGCGTCGAGGTTGTCAACGCTCCGCGCCAGGGGTCGGAAATGTGGTCAGAACATTATGTATGCGCCCCAGATATAACCCCTGGCGAACTTGTTCTCAATGTATACTAAACCAAGCATGAAGGGTGGGACGGGTTTCCAGGCCAGTGCCGGCCTGTCCAAATTTACCGACTACCTCGAAGTGAAGCTGGACTTCCGAGGGACGCGCGACGAGTGGGAGGATTACTGCCGCGAGATCGTCTCCATCCGCCCGCAGATCCGCTCCATCTACCTGCAGCGACTCGAGTTCGAGTTTGAGCGACCGGATCCCTCCCTCCTGGGCGGACTGGTGACGCCGCCGCGCAAAGGGGAAGGGAGGATGACGGGGATCGCCGCGTTGCGGGGACAGCTGGCCGGGGGACCGGTGTCGCGACGGCGATCCGTCGACGAGGAGTCTTTACCCCCGTATCAAGAGTGACAAGAGGGGGGCGGCAGTCGGTGGCGGGGGGGTGGGCAGGTCCATCGGACTCCGTGTGTATACAGCGATATAGACTTCTACCAATGCATTGTGATGATGTGACGACAGCACCGGACATCCCGCCTCAAATAGACCAACCGGTGACCGATGGCTGCGGCGGACACCGCCGGCAACACCTGATTGACCAAGATGGAATCCGCTCGCAGTGCCCGACCTAACTCGATCATACGACATGCGATGAACGTCTTCCAGCCGCCGGTGGTGCCAACCACGACACGAAACTCGTCCCGTCGGTAGCAACCTTGGAGCCAGCCCGGGGAGACAACCAAACCCGTCTTTAGCTGCTGCGCCCATGCCACAAAGGAACTGCCGTCCTCCTTCTGAGAGGGTCGGTCCTTCCGTCCCGGCACAATGTTGTCGCGCCACGGAAGTATAGCCACTTGACGACGTGCCGTTCCGCGAAGCTCTGGCCGCCGGGCTCACCCTATTCCAGTCATTTGGGTTGGGGAACGACAGCCGACCTCAACGCTGCTGTTGGGCTATGAAAAAAAAAAAAAAAAAGAAAATAATCGTGGGGATGGTTCCTGCTCTCATAAGACTCTGGACTAATTGGGTAAATGCTGTGCGAATCTGGATAAAAATGCCCCATCCCAGTGTCATCTTGGAAGGTTTCTGTCTCTTGCACGCGTCCCAGGTCACCTACCCGGTTTCCTTTGACCAAGAATGCGTATTTCTGGGAGCCGTACATCCGTCGCAGTATGTTCATAAACAGCCGTTGAATTATACTACCGGGAAGGAATAAGCCAGCTGTAGCAGTGTCTTTCACTGAATGACATCGTTGATTAAGGTGGCTGGGTCATCTGTAGTGCTGCCTGGGGAGGTGTCTCAGGGATTTTTTATATCGCACATCCCGACAATACAGCGACCATAGTCTGGGTTATCCTTTGGCGAATGCACCTAGTAGGGTTTCCAGTTTTCACAGTCGATCACTGCGCGGGTCTAGGCTTAAGAAAACAATCCTGATAGGCTCGATGCAGCAGACGCTGTATACAGGAGATTGCTCAATAGATCGGTGGGTCACCTCCGCTGGGGTGCATAAAAGCAACTCGACTGGCTGATTGGAACAAAATTCATAAGTGTTTCTCTATAAAATTTACTGAACGTTGAAAATTTTTTCATCTGTGTATGGATAAGGACGCGATTCTTGTCATGGCCTGTACTACTTGAGAGATTACACCTCAAACCCATGGGACCGGTACTACATTTCCACTTGAATGATCCTACTGCATCCCCGATCAACTCCAGGCTGCTCATGCAACTTGCTGTGGAGGGCAAATGATCAGCCAAGAATTACCGAGCTGGGCGTTCCGCCCCGCTGGCGGCAGGATTCCCGGATTGGGACGTTCCCGACAGGGCGGGATGACCTGTGACCTGTCTCATCAACATTTCCACCCTGATTCAACGCCAACATAACTTCTAGCGGTCAGAAGTTTTGCAATCATAGAAAAGAATTCAATCTCTTCAATTGCAAGTCACCATATCGCCGACAAGATGTTCGCCTGGTAAGTCCATACTTCCATCAGACGTTATCCGCCCGGCGCACTGACAACAAACAGGTATCAGCGCAGTCTTCTGCAACGCCCGGTTTTGACCCAGAGTATTACCACCGCGGTATGTCCCATCGGGAATTTTGCGTGATGATAGTAGACTGATGTGTAATAGTGTTTGTTTGGCATAGGTGACTCCTTAGCTCAACAAGGCGTCGAGCGCCGTGGTCTCGCTCAGCATGATGTCATCCGTACAGGGCGAATGGCCCTATATGGCGGCGGTAATCGATGCCCCTTGATATTCCACTGCACCTCGTCACACAGGTGAGAATTCAGCATCAGAGGATCTAACTGACGCACAAACAGTGATATTTGGTCCGGTCGCGACCAAGTGGTTTCAATTTCTCCAACACCGCATTCAACTGTCTACTCCGGGCCGCACGCTCGTTGCGCGTGTCGCCACGGACCAGCTTGTCTGCGCGCCCACCATGATCGGGGTCTTTCTATCAACGATGTCGGTGCTGGAGGGTGCCCACCCGCGCGAGAAGCTGCAACGCACGTATTGGGACGCGCTGCGAACGAATTGGATGGTCTGGCCGGCGCTGCAGAGTGTGAATCTGTACCTAGTGCCACTGCAGTATCGTGTATTGGTGGTGAATATCATAAACATTGGTATGCCCTTCATTTCTTCTCGTGTGTCCCGACTTTGACTGTGCTAATCGTATGGGGATTAGGTTGGAATTGCTTCTTGAGTTTTCTCAACAATGCCGAGTACGATGAGGAGCCTCCGGTTGCTTGATCGGAATGGCCCAGGTGGTTTCGTCTCTGATTCGCGTTTCAAGTCGATTAGAAAGCGTCCAATATTTTGCTTTTGTATTATAGACAATAGTATAATGGTGCACTCATATCCGTGTTCGTATCTGGGATAGCTACGCCGAGTAGATCAAGCCTTAGTCGTCCGACCAGGTTATTATGAAGACGACCCCATGGGCGGGGATGATAGAGAGAGGGTCATTAGTACTGATCATGAGATGAGAATTGAAGATGTGCAAACAAACGAGCCAAATGCTGAGATGGTGGTCACCTGATCGCATTGAGCTGTTTCGGTGTTTTCCGATGATTTCACCTCTCCTTTTCTTCTTTCCCATCCTTAACCTCATCAACCTGTCATTTCCATCCATCTGACCCCTGCTGCTTCTTGACGGGGGCTGCGAAACATTCAACGCGCCAGAGGATCAACAACGCATCTTTTGAGACCAAGCAGCTGCCAATGTTCCCGTGCATATCCGACACCTCGACACCTCATGGGTGTATAACGCCAAGCATCGTGATGCTCTGCACTCCAAGAGACGGAATTTTGGACCGATAATATATACCGGATAGATGAGTGGGGGTCATTCAGGGCCGTCTGATTGGCCTTTCTGGGAAGGACAGTGGACCTAGAACGCTACGGCCATTCCATCCGATATCATGTCTCCCCAATTTCTCACCTTCATCGGGTAGGAGAGCCGGGTCAGATAGGTAGTTACTTTATCAGGACATCAGTTCCTGCCTCCGCTGGCAATACAGGGTTCCTCGACAGGAATCGGGGTGCTAGTGCGGAGAGTTTTGACTGATAGCAACATTCCGGTAAGGTCTGGTGCCCATGACCCCGTTATCGCATGGAGTTACCCCGCATGAGTCTCTGGGGGAGCCATCAGCACATTCAAATACGGTGTCATCGCTGAGAGTTCTTATCTCGAACTTCGTGAAATCTCTGGCATATCCGAGCATTAAACCACCGGGACATCTGCGATGTCGCCCAAGGACCTTACGGTAAAACGCTCCCTGAGGACAGGCAAGCGTATATCGAAAGCGTGTGTTTGTCATCCCCGGAGGTGGTCAATATTCAGAACTAACAATCATAATACATACGACAGCTGCAGGAGATGCCGGGACCAAAAGATCCGATGCTCAGGCTCGCACCCCTGCGACCAGTGTAGCAAACGAAGTTCGGCTTGTCAGTTTGACAGCACGTCACAACGGGTTCTTGTCACTCGGAGGTAAGTGCAGAAGACGGTCCTCTCTGGTGTCCCACCTAATGATCCATTGCCTCTTGTAGATATCTTGATAGTCTTCACGAGCGAATAGCGTCTGTCCAGCAGCGCCTTTCTCATCATGCCTCCAGCAGGTTGACTTCGGAGCGACGGGAACACTCGACCAGTGAGTGGCAGTAGCATCCAATCAGCTTGGGTATCCCACTTAAACAATGTCTAGGTCGCGAGATGCAATCTCCAGAGCCTGTGGACAGCGACCAGAATCAAGGTTTACCACCAGAACATGCGCCCCTCAAGGCGCCTGGGATACATGGCGGGAGGGAACCAAAAGCCCCTCTCACGAACCCCCTGGCCTTTCATGTCACGGATTGGGCACAAGGCCCTATGGGCAAACCGCGTGCGCTCCTCCCGATTCACCATCGCCGGCTGAGCTGCTGTTGACCGTCATAGTAGTATTCATGGGCACGTCGTCTACGTGGGCCTTCGGTCGACGGGTGTTAGGGATGACCCATATGCGACTGACGGGCCTACCGCTGACACCCGATCCGGACAAATTGCTGTTTGATCGGCATGTCTATGACGCCGGATGGGATGGAAACAAAGCCAATACCCCTAGTAATATGTTTGATGTCTCAAACCTTCCCACGGCCGATTTTGCCCGCTATCTTATCAACTCGGTCAAGTTCCACTGCGGTCACCTCTTCTATCTTTTTGAGGAAGAGTCGTTTATGGAACAGTTTGCCGCCTTCCAACAGAACCCTTCGGAAAAATCGCGTTCTTCGCCGCTGTGGTTTTGCCATTACTTGCTAGTCCTCGCATTTGGTAAGGCTTTTGTGGTGCAATCGGTGCGATCGCGAAGTCCTCCGGGGTATGATCACTTCATCCAAGCCATGCAATGTATGCCTGATTTTACGTTCTTTGACGGCGACCCAATCGAGATGACGCAAGTACTCTGCTGTGCCGCGCTCTATCTGCAGTGTATCTACAGACGTGGACCAGCCTACCGCATGGTAAGATAAACGTCTAATAATTCGAGCAATTCTTTTTTTGACCGCCATACTGATTCCCCTAGCTGGGCACGGCGCTACGCTGGGCTCTAGAGCATGGCATGTATACCGAAATGCACGGGCTCTGTCTAGACGAAGCCTACGTACAGCGGTGCAGCCTCATGTGGTGGACCATCTACACGCTCGAACGTCGGATGTCGTCTCTGCTAGGGGTGCCAATGGGAATATCGGAGGAAAGCATAAGTGCTTCGTTTCCTGCGATATCCCAAGAGATCCAAGGCGCCAATGTGCTCGAGATGCAAGTGATGCTGTGCCAGATTTTGGCAAAAGTGGATCTCAGTGAGTTGGGGAACATCCGGCGCTTTTCGTGGCTAATTGAAAATAGCTGTGTACGGTAGCGAAGGGAAACTTGACAGTCGGTACCTGAGCGCCACGCAGTCCGTTCTCCGCGATATCGCCAACGTGACCGTACAGCTGAACGCTTCGTTCGACCTATACGCCAACGGGTCCATGAGTGGCACATCGCGCATCTCAGCGCATTTGCATTTGCTCGAGCATCAGGTATGATAGTGCCGGGCTATGTGCTTTCTGATGATATGCTCATCCCATCCAGTGCATCATTCTCACGACCAGACCGCTTTTGTACATTTTCCTCCAGTCGAAGCTTGGCCAGTCCGACCCGGCACTCATGGAATGGCTGCAATCAGCTACAGTCAAAGCTTTGCTCCATGCATGCGTGGAGTCTGCCCAGCAAATTCTCCGGATTCTATCAAACCTGCTCGAACAGGGTCTCTTGGGTAAGTGGCTATTTTGACCCATTGAAAAAGGCCGTTGTACTAAATATGTGTCGTCAGAAACATTCCTCCCTTTCGATATGGATGCGGCGTTCATCTCGACAATCCCTCTCATGATGGCCGCGACAATTGATCAATCACTACTACAGGACCATTCACCCTGGTCTCAGCGTGCCTACACCATATTGGAAGATATGAGCACCCGTGGCAACATCTGCGCTCGACTGGCGCAGTCGGAGTTGAAGCAGTTGGATCACGAACTTGCTCAATTATCCTTGAAAAGCAACGTGCCAACGGTCCTGGCCACCGGTCTTCGTGGACCTGGAGATGACAGTGGCCCCATGGACATCGTAACATCGGGCGCTCCTGGTGGCTATAGCCAATCGCTTGAGCTGGAATTTGCGGACAGCTTTCGACAACACTATGAACTCAGCCCCGATCAGTTGATGGAGCTGGCTAATTCATTGGATTTGAATAGCTTGACCTGGCCACTTCCGTCAATGGATGACATCCCGGCCCATGATCTCTAGATATGCCAGGATCACATCTAGTGTTATTATCGGAGTACTGTCAGCTGTAGCTATGGCCTAATTGATATCAATATGCGTAGGGTTTATTTATTGGCCATTGATAAGGCTGTCCTTGGAGATCGCCCTCGGCAAGACCCAACAATAGATAAAAAGAAAATTTAAGAATCGCACAAGTATGAGGATAACCACAACCAATGGAGTATGCGAACAAGATGATAGTCCACGCTAGGACGTTAGGCTTTCTTAGCTAGGCTGAACCCTTGCTGAAGGTCAGCCTCGTCAGCCTATGCTTCTGACTTAGAAAGCTTTCTTTACCCCACCGTTCCAACTATGCTTAACACCACCTCACCATCTGATACTTGAAGAGAATCAACTACACACTCATTTCAACATGCAGGAGAAGTTCTTTAAGCTAGGGATGCGGGTCGATCCAGGACAGCCAGATACAGAAGGTTCCGCTCTCCAGCGCGCCGCAGTGAAGGGCGACGCGAGCGCCATTGCGAACTTGGTGAAAGACGGCGTTGATATAAATGCTCGTTTGGACAAAGGATGGACAGCATTACATATCGCTGCTGCCGGCAACTTTCCCGACTTTGTCGATGGACTACTTCAATGTGCGGCGGATTGGCAGATGAGCATCGAAGATGGTTCAACTGCCCTGCATATGGCCGCCGCAAATGGCCATCATAAAGTCGTCGAGGTGCTATTGCGCCATGCGACTCGAGCCAATGTGAAGCGAAGTAGTGATGGGCTTCAGCCCCTCCATATAGCTGCCGGTCGGGGTAGGGAGGATGTACTTCGGGTGTTGATTGATGCCTACGCTCAGTGCGGGATGGACATCGACAGTATCGCAAATTACGGTGAGACTGCACTGGAGAGTGCATGCCACGGCGGGAATATCGAGTGTGTGAAGATGCTGGTGTCCGCAGGTGCCAATGTCAACGCTATTGTCGATGATCGCGGTCGCACCCCTCTCATGAACGCCGCTACAACTGACAAAGACCAGGTCGCGCGAGTCCTGTTAGATGCGGGTGCCGAGATTGATTGTATCCATGATACTGGGATCACAGCGGTGGAAATTGCAGCATTCTCGGGAAGCTTGAACATTCTGCGCGTTTTGATTTCAGAGGGCGCCAACCTTGATCATATGGACAACCGAGGACATACACCGTTACGCGCAGCGCTTATGGGCCAGCATCCCGAAGCTGCCATGCTCCTACTCAAGGAACGGATCAAGGTCAACAGAGCCTATGGAGAAAATGAGTGCACGGCCCTCCATCTGGCTGTTTCTGCAGCCTATCTCGATGTGGCCGAAGCGCTGATCGGCAAAGGGGCCGACATTGATGCGTGTGACGCCGACGGTGATACACCACTCCAGTGGGCGGTTGAAAAAGGGTCTCTGGAAATGGCCAAGAGTCTGCTCCGCAACGGAGCTCAGATAAACAAGCGAAATGAGAACACCGGCGAGGTGGTGTTACATTGGGCCATCAAATGTGGCCATGTCAGCATGACAGAGTTACTGCTTGCCCGCCGAGCGGATCCATCATTCATCGACCTGGATGCGATACAAAGACACGAATCGGCAGATGAAGAGCAAGTCGAGACTTGCAAGGTCCTAGTCTCCACAGCCCCTTCTCTGGATGACATACCTGATGTTGGCGAGATTGAACTTTCGCCGCCCCCGAAGCAATCGCCCATGTCCACTGTCATAGAACGCCAATCGATAAACTCTGCAAATAATGCAGGAAATAAACATGGAGAAATATATATTGATGAGCGTATCAGGCATCCGGTGCTGCACATACCATCGCACATAGCAGCGCAAGATATTATCTCCAAATTTGGAAGCAGTGTGGAGCACATCGGTGTTACGTGCGACGGGCCTCTATGCAAGGCGAAGTCGGAGAGCATCAAAGGGGCGCGTTTCAAATGCTGCTGGTGTGAAAATGTGGACTTTTGCTCAAGTTGCATGGCCAGCTTCCACAACAATCATCATCCTAGTCACTCCATGATACACTGCCAAATACCAACCCAGTTTCATACTGTAAAGGAGATGGATGATGCGTCAAAGCGGTCTTGTCTCGAGGCGTGCGGAGACCCGTCAGTTTCCATAGAAGACCTGAGTCACATTGTCTATGCATTTCCAGATAGCGAATCTCTGCAAGTGCAACTCATCTCTACCGAGCACCACCTGCAGGACGAGGAAGTTGAGCGGCTTCTGCAGGGGTTTGGCCCTACCGGGTTCCCAGTTGTCAGATCCACGCTTGAAGGCAGCGTCTTTGCGGGCTTTCGCAATCGTGACATCATCAGAGAAGGCGATCATAAGCCGGGGGCCATGCCTTTTATCAAAATCGACGAGGCTGGCAACGTCCGCATGAAGAGTTACCACAAAGAAATGACTCAAAATACCGTCCGGAAGGATGAAGTTGTTCTACACCACCAAGACCCGAAGCTTTTAGCAAGGGTTTTGACGGGGCAGCTCCGGTTATATGATTATTCCGAAGACGAAACGTTGATAGACTGGGCGAGGCAGGATCGCCTTGTCACTCGCTTGATCGATATCAAGCCCGGAAATTTTGACGACAAGCTCGAGATCGACATCAGGGTTGTCGACTTGGATAGTAGGCCCACATATGAGGCTTTATCCTATACCTGGAAGGAGACCGCGTACGAAAGGGCAATTGTGCCCTCTTGGTCGCGGGAGGAGAATGAAACAGCTCGGAAGATGGCCAAGTTTCTTCACGGCGTATACTGCAAAGACAAATCCGGAAATGAACGATATCTGACGATCAACTGCGGACTTCGGGATGCGCTGAAGCAAATGCGCCATGCATCCGACACCAAAACCTATTGGATCGATCAGCTGTCGATCAACCAGTTAGATTTTGGGGAGCGAAGGTTTCAAGTTACAAGTATGATGTGGTTCTACAATCGAGCACAGCAAGTGACGCTCTGGGTGGGCGATGAGGAGGAAAGCACCGGGGATGTTTTCGACATCTTTCGAAAGATTGCCCACCGGTTTCATAGCCAGGGGTTCTTCCCTGGCCCGGACGAGATGCTGGCAGACCCGGGGCTACATTTGCCTTCATTCGATTCGCCCGTCTGGAATTCGGCAGTAGACTTTTTCAACCGCCCCGTGTTCAGTCGCTGCTGGGTTACCCAAGAGGTGGTCGTCGGTCGGAAAGTCATGGTTCGGTGTGGGAAGTTTACTATGGACTGGACTGACCTGGTTCGAGTGGCTCAAACTTTTAGCCAGCGCCCATGGCTCAACAAATTACCACGGGACAGCCTGGAGATCTCTGCTGCCACTATTCTACTCCCACCCAGTGGCCCTGGAGGAGAGGAAGCTCGACCCGGCGGTCTGCCCTCCGTGGTCATGGTGAACGGCCTCCGCGAAGACTTCCAGGCGCTGAAGATGAATTCAGTAGAGAACCTGCTGTATATTGCCGGTGTATTCCAGGCCACGGAACTCCGCGATCGAATTTACTCTGTCCTTGGACTCCAGGGCGCCAATATCAGTCGTAGTGATGCCCAAGTGGTCGAACCGGACTACGAGAAGCCAGTAGAGGATGTCTTTGCTGAGGCCGCCAAGGCCTGCATCATGCAATCATCTTCTCTGACAATCTGCGGCCTCAAAGATTGCGCATCCCCCCAAATGCAGGAGAGCCTTCCGTCTTGGGTGCCTAACTTCGCCACGACTACCCTCACCTCTAACACCTCGCTCTGCCGCCCTTTACCACTTCGCCCGTACGACGCCTGTGGAGACACATCCCTCGTAGCAGCATGGCCGTACGAGGAGCGGCCCGACCTGCTTGTTACCTCTTCATGCAACATTGAAACTGTCGTTAGTCTTTCGGACAATTTACCCCGGGGTCAGGGGGCCTTGAAAAGCATCGTTGTGGAATGGACCAAACTGGCGAGCACGGTCGGGCGAGAGTATCCAACGGGTGAGTTTGCGCCTGACGTCTTTGTCCGGACCTGCGTTGTGGACACGTCGGGACCCTTACGACAGAGTCCGATGCCCAGAAACTACCATGATTCACTGTGTCGGCTGTTCGAAAGATGCTTCACTCACCATGTTGTCCTGAAATGTGGCGAGCTTAATAGACTAGATGAGACTGTCCTTCAGGAATGCACCAATCCGCTGATAGCGACCCTTATGGTGGATGCATATCAGACGGAGGGCCCAGCGAACCGCGATGAAGCGGAGCAGAGTGGAACAGCTACTGTTGACACCACGGCTAGTGGGACCTCGTTCGGCGGGGCCACTGTTGATCCTGGCGCTGTGGACGCGCTGTGGCTGGCCTGTACTAACAGGCGGTTTTTTGTGACGGGCAATGGCTTCTTCGGTCTTGGGCCGCGGGATCTTCAGGCAGGGGATGAGGTTCACATTCTGGGTGGAACACCCGTGCCTTTTGTATTAAGACCGTATGCGGCCAGCGCTGAAGGGTCGGGGGGACCTGATGAGGACAGAAGGACCCCAACCGTGTTGGACGCAATCGGCGAAGATGATATCAAGTTGTATAGAATGGTGGGAGAATGTTATATCCATGGATATATGCAGGGTCAAGTTTCCACAAGGAATGATGTGGAATGGGAAGGGATTGGGATTTTCTAAACTTCGTCCTGATCTGAGGACAGGGATATCCAGTGAAACAATATCACGGGGAGATATGGGTCTATCTGGCTTCGACTAGATCACAGTAACTGAGTATCTAGCATGGCTGCAGGGTTTCAATGCCATCTAGTGAATATTATACGACACATCCAATCCAGTCACTCAGCGGCGAACCTTGCTGGTCCTGTCACTATATACAGGATAATCACCAAAACTGTCTGTTGAGATCCCTCCACTGACGACGTAAGATGGCGTACAAATGACTGGCTAGTGCTTACCTCTCTATCGGACTAACCACAGGAATTGAAGGGAACCAAGCAGTGAATAACAGCATCAACCGGAGTTTATATAAACTCCAGCTTCTTCAGCCACGACTGGCGCTTAACTCCGGCCCGACCTCCGCCTTTGTCTCACTATAAATATCCAGACCGTTCTTGATCACCCCCTCATCAATCCCTCAACAAATTTTTTACCGATCCTCAGCCTCTGGGAGCTCATGATCATTTGGACTTGACGAATATCTACTGTGACTTTTCATAATGACCGTCGATTTGATCCAAAAAGTCGCCATCGTGGGCGTATGTCATGCCTCCGTCCCCCTACTAGCCACGATCATATGAGAAAGGGACTGACCCTTTTAGGCAACTGGTCGCATCGGTGGTGCCTTTGCCAATGCACTTGTGCAGACCGGCAAGCATACCGTCACAGGCCTAACTCGTCAAGGCAGCCACGGGCAGCAGCCCGACGGCGTGCGTCACGTCGAAGTAGACTATGAAGATGAAGCCTCGATAGTCGATGCTCTCCGTGACCAGCAGTTCCTCGTTATTACCCTCGGTGTCCGGGCGCCAGACGACCTCCATCGCCGCATCACTGTGGCCGCCGGCAAGGCCGGTGTGCCCTACATCATGCCAAACGCCTTCGGATACCCGATCTTGGAGCACGCCGAGGAGGATGAACCGGTCTTCAGCAATTTGGTCCGCGCTCGGATCGACGACGTCCGCAGCAATGGCGTGTCGTCGCCGATCTGCCTCCCCTGCGGCTTTTGGTACGAGTGGAGCCTCGCGACCGGCGAGCAGTGGTTCGGCTTCACGATCAAGTCCCGCAAGGTGACGTTCTTCGACGACGGGCGCCGCACCATCACGGTGAGCACCTGGGACCAATGCGGGCGCGCACTGGCAGCCCTGCTCAGCTTCCCTGAGTCCGGAGCGTCGCCGTCGGTCGACGACTTCAAAAACCAAGATCTACGCATCTACAGCTTCCAGGTGTCGCAGCGGGACATGCTCGATAGTCTGCACCGCGTGCTGGGGACGACCGACGCCGACTGGGAGATCACGTACGAGCCTATCGAGAAGCGGATTGCGGATGGCGAGCAGGAGAATGCCAAGGGCGTCATAACAGGGTTCGCCAAGGCAATGTATGGGCGGGTGTTCCGGACGAACAATGCTGTGGCGGACTTTGCGGATACAATGTCCACGGCGAACGAAGTTCTCGGGTTGCCTACGGAAGATCTGGACGAGGCAACAAGGCGAGCGGTGCAGATGCTCGACGCCGGTTGGAATCCCTTTGGTCTGGCGGTTTGATCCATGTGCTGCGGTGGTCTAATTATTTTACTCCAAAGGTCAGCGTGGACCGCGTTCGTGACAAACAAGAATGCATTTAATAACCATTGAAACCAGGAAAATGAAAATTTGTTCTGTCTGACTTAGTTACATTAATCATATAAACATCACTCGCGCGGGACTTTTCATCCAGTGTTCATTACAGCGTGGCTCCAATCCATCATAACTGCCTGCCTGTCCCGGGAAGATCCTGATATGTATGAAAATGACGGACCCAGAACCACCAACGCAGGACATTGAATAATGACAACAGCAATAGCAATCATTGATAAAAGTTGAAAGTTGAAAATAAGAAAGATGAATTAGTGAAGAGGTAAAGAAATGAGGAAGTCAGGAAATGGGGAAAATAGGGAATGTTTGAATGATTAATGAGAATAAGGATTATCCTCCCTACGAGCTTTGGCTTGAGGTCTCCGCCTCAATCCACTGGGAGAAATCGGGCATGGGATCCAGACGCTTGCGTAGGATCTTGACCTTGAAATGCCAGATGGCATTCCGGAGCTGATAAGCAGCATGCACGCGGGTCGGCACGGAGAAGACCTGGTCAAGTTCCTCCAGGGTGAGGGCTATAATTGTAAGTATTCGCCATCTATATAGACCAGGAAAATGAAAAGGGACAGGATAAATCTTACATTTCGTCTCCGGGACGAACAGCAAAACAAGGAACGTGCCCAGCACACACCAGGCGGCGTACCAGCAAAAGGCACCCTGGGGGCGGAAGGTGCTCTTCAACATGGGCCAGGTGAAGGACAGAATGAAGTTGAAGCACCAGGTGGTAGCCGTCGCCCACGACATGCCGACCTCGCGAACATTGAGGGGGAATGCCTCAGCCGAGTAGGTGAAGGGGACGGGGCCTTCGCCGGGCGAGTAGAAGACCTCAAAGAGGTACATCCCTGTGGTGACCATGGCGACGCGGGCCTTGCTCTCTGGATTGTTTTCATCGATCCAGAACGAGAAGCCGGTCCAGAAGAGGCAGAGGGCGAGCATGGGGAAGGTGAAAAGCAGCAGGTTGCGACGGCCCCATGTGTCGATTGTGAAGAACGCGGGCAACGCGAAGACCCAATTCAGGATTCCTGTGCCCATGGATGCCAAGAGGGCTTGCTTGATCGAGTAGCCGCTGTCGGTGAAGATGGTGGTCGAGTAGTATGCAATGACATTGACTCCACAGAACTGCCGTTCACTTAGTTTCGCCTGAAGTGAGTCGGGGAAGAGGGAAGAAAAAGAATACCTGTTGCATGAACATGACAATCCAGCTGGCCAGTGTCGCGCGTCGAATTCGCGGGACGGTGAACAGCTCCATGCACATCGTAAAAAAGTTCTTCCCCTGGTTGACTTGACGTTCCAGCTGGACCCCCACATACGCGTAGTACAGATCGCGGGCCGCTTGAAGGTCTGTGGGGCGCAGGGTCTGGAAGGCTGCAAAGGCCTTGTTGATTCGGTTGTGCTGGATCAGCCAGCGGGGTGACTCGGGGCATAAATACACTTGGATGCAGACGAAAATGGGGAGGACGACAGTGGACCCCAACATGAGGCGCCAGGCGAGGTCTTTTTCGACGTCCATGAAAGCGACGCCCATGATGTTGCCCAGCATGATGCCAAACGCCGTCCACATCTGCCACATCATGACGAGGGCACCGCGGATGGGTGCAGGTGAGCACTCGGCGGCGTAGACCGGGACTGTTGACGACTTGGACCCGATTCCCAGGCCCAAAACAAAGCGCGCAACGAACAGGTTGACCCACGAGTTGGCGACGCCCTCCCAAATGGACGCGACGGCCGCGATGAAACATGACCAGAAGATGGTGCCCCGTCGCGCCAGGTACCGGTTCAGGGGCTCAGTCAACCAGCAGCCGAGAATGGCGCAAGCCAGGTAGGGGGCGCCGACGACCAGACCAGTCAGGTAGTCCTGCATGGGCTTATCGAACCGGAAGTTGGTATCGTTTTCATCTTCGGGGACGATGCCAAGTTGCTACCTCTGTTATTGAAGAGCCTTCTCCACACACATAGCCACGGACGGAGTGGATCTGTCGCCTACCGTGAGATAGATAGCTTGCGCCCCATTGTTGACCGTCTCATCCATTCCCTGCACCGCCGCCGCCAGGGAGCACATGGCTACGAGACTGTTAATCCCTATTCCGCTGAAACAACCAGTGTGAGAGAAAGATAGCTGCGCATACCGGCCAGGAAGTACAGCATCCACGGCTGGGACCACTTGTGCGTCCGCTCGCGGATGATAGCCTCTCTCTCGCTCTCTGTCAGTTCAGGAAGGGCTTCGGCCGCTCGCGGGTTTTGCGAGAGGAGGGCACCCTTGCGGAAGGTGTCGCGATAGTCCTCTAGCTTGTGATCGTGGCAAAAGCGATCCACATCGGCGAAGAGCTGGTCCCGAGGGATGCCCGCCAGGGGGTTCTCAAAGACCGCACCGAGTCGGTTGGCAGACGCACCCTCGACATCATAAATACCGTGTTTGCGGCCCTCGGCATGCTCAACCGTTGGAGCTCCAGAGGCCTTTCTCTCAGCCTTATTCTCCTCGGCAGCCGAGCTCAAGGATTCGTTAAATTCCATGGTGTGGTATGTTGGAAAAGGGATTTTTCCGTGGTAGCGGTTTTCTCCAGCCCAAGATTTGAGAAGAGTAGACTCGTCTCATGTTGGATTCACCATCAGTCCCCGTGGGGGAAACGGCCACGGAGAGATGTGGGGAGGTCCACTGCGTTTATGTACCCCAGGAACCACAGGCCGGTCCACCGATCTCAATGAATCCTACCTTGATTCGTCAACATCGGTGCTGGGGGTCAACGACGAATCCCCCAATTGGCATCGCATGGAAAGATTTCCTCATGGGATGCCCTCCTAGCGAGTTTGCGGGACGCACCAGGATTGGAGGACCAAGTGAACTATGATTAGCTCCCTTGAAGGACGTGGAAGCCATTAATTGAAGTGCCACCCACGTCAGGATGCAACGGCCACGGGGTAAGACGGGATGGTTCCAGGATTCTAGACTATCGGCGCGGGAGAATAAGCATAGCAAGCTTTTGTCCACCCGTTGGACCCGGTTGGGTCAGCGCACGCCCAGCGGATCACCGAACGGGGGAACGCCACTGACGGCTTGTGCGAGGGGGACATGTTCGTCGGACCTATCAGACGGAACATCCATCGGATACGCACGATGGATAACTGCTCGAATGTAACAGTTGACCACTAGAATAGAACCGGGATACCCCTTTTGGGAACGGATGGCTCAGTGTCGGTTGGTCCGCCCGCCCGCTGATTCCACGGTTGAGCAAACCCTAACCCTCGTGGGATGGTCGACAATAAGCTTCCTGTTTAGAAACTTACTGCCCGGAAGGATCCGGATAATCACCGAAGGCTTTGAGGGTTCTGAAGGTTCTGTTCCAATTCTACCTGTTAGGGTTGGTCTAGAAGCCCTATAAGTGCCTCCAAAGCCACCCCTCGTCGACCAGGCCAGGCGGACGCCATTGAGCACTCTATTGAATCGAGGTTCCTTTTGCGGGCCTTGATCAGGAGATTGTGGCCGCATGATAAGTACACGCCAGCCACCGACTCAACTATGCATTGGTGTGTTAGGGAACGAGGTGCACTTGCTAACATAAGCTGGTGGGATGTCGCCAGTGGGTGTGGAACGTGACCACCATTGTTCGCGATGGACTGGCGGAGACCAGCTAAATGAAATCATTCAGTCATAGACAATCAGCGTAGTCTCCTGATAATATGCTCCATCGCAAGACCATGATCCGAGCAGAGTGTGTGCTTGGATCTTGTGTAGTTTACTGCCGTCAGCTTCATCCCCAAGATACGATCAATCTACGGTCCGCCTCTGGCTAATCATAATCTGTCCGACCAACTGAATGGACGAGGTGCTATTCGTGAAACAAAGGACAAAAAACGGGATGTTGGGTGGCTGACTTCCAAGACAAAGGGTCAACCAGAGGGGCAAGGGACAGGAGCGCACAACTGGGAATGATAGCACCTTGCTGAACTGATATCCCTTCCTCAGGGAAAACCTGGCATGGCCTGATGGCCACAGTATGAGAGATCATCCGAGTCTGAATGGCATCAAGATCCAAGACGTAACCTGGCTCCGACTGGGACTGATCGGACTTCCATGGCTTCAAACTCACCTAGGCAGAGACCATCTCTCTGCCCATAAATATCGGATTGTGGATTGGTTAGAATCGTAAACCCGCGTAAGCACTAGTCCCAGTTGAACCCCCCGAAAGCGCCCATTCAGCCTTGCAGCACGGACCGTGCTCACAAGGCGGTGCTTGGAAGAATCGCCGATGTCTACATCGGTCAGGCAATAGATTGACCTCCCATTGCATCCCAAGTTTTATCGTTGCTCTCAATACAGCGGGTAAAGAACCAACATTGAAGCACCATGCAGTGGGTTACCGGCATCGTGAGGTCATTTCAGGTAATACCTGAACCCGTGGATCGACTCGACATGCCCCGACTGATCGACCACGAATAGTTCCTCTTCGGAGTCGTCGTCCTCGGCCTCTCGGTCGCACTGCTTCTCGGCCAGCACTGGCTTTCCCCGCCGGCGGCCACCAAATATGCCATATTTACCGGCACCTTCGGCATGCTCGCCGCTCTCGTCGGGGTCGCAGCACTCTACCTCGATTGCCTGGCCGGTTTGATCACCTGGGCTGTCGACGGACTAGCCGGTGTGGCTCTTCTCGCGGGCGGAATCGCAAGCACCCCCAACCCCTGTCTCTTTCTCCGCCTAGATCCAATCGCTAACAGGACGACAGGCCTTTGCCGCCATCTTGGGGGGCACAGATTGCTTCAACGCTCGTGAAACGAGCACGAATCAGTTACTCAGCGGGGGATGTTGGGATTTCGAGGGCCGGAAGGGTTGCTGGCACATGGCCAACTTCGACACCGATGCTCTCGAGAAGCGGTGCATGTCGGCCAAGGCCGACTCGGCGTTCATGTTCTTGTGTTTCGCAACCTCACTCGCCGCGATCGCATGCTCGGTGTTTTTGTCCCGAAAGGGCGACGGGGGCCCTCGTTACACCCCGGCGCATCTGCAAATGTTTCCGTGTTGACTGGGTCATGTACGTCGAGTGATTCCCCAATCAGGGATTACGGAACTATGAAAGCAAAGTAAATCCGAGACGTTAATTCCTATCTAAGCTGCGCAACAGCCGTATCAACGGGGTAGCTTCGCCGACAGCCTTCCCAGCCAGCCGTTCTTGCGCGTCGCGCGCGACGGCGAAGTCTCTGTCCACCCATCCGGGGCTTCTCGCGTGGGAGACCCCCTCCTTCGCTTCCAGTTGAATTCTGTATTGGTCATGTGGCCCGGACGGTAGGCGCGCCCGTAGAGTTCCTGCGCTTCCTCCTCCGTCCGGATCCGTAAAATATCATACGTGCTGGCTGCAGTCATGGCGGCGTCGCGCTCCCGGGGCAGAGTCGTCCGGTCGCCCACAACCTGGACATTCACCCCGCGGGCGCGGAATCCATCCCCCGCGGTCTGGTCTTCAGTTCCCGTGACGAAGACGGTGATCCGCGACGGCTCGACGGGGTAGGCGAGAAGGTAGTCCAGGGTGTCGGCGTCGACGCCGCTGGGGATTGGGCCGATCACAAAGCGGTGGTCGCGGGCGATGGCGGCGTCGATGGGGGCAACGTAGTGGGTCTTGAAGTATTCGGCCCTGGGGCCGGTGTCGATCGGACCTGAGATGAAGGCCACCTCGGGCTTTGGCATGTTTGTGAGGGGAATCTCAAAGTCGAGGGAGTGGCGTGGAAGTGGATTTCTGGTGGGACGTCAGGCGTGGTCGAGTTAATTTATGGCCAAGGTGGAGATATCAGCCTCGTCGGGCAGCCTTGCTAGGCAATGATGGCTGGAGCCACCATCGAACCCATGGATGAGAGAGTCTGGAGTCATCTGCCAACGGCGGAGTGGCTGGAGCGTCGTAGAGTATTAACTAACTGGCGAGGCTGACAGGTACGATCGGCCATCGGAGGTATTTCGGGGATGCGCAGTCGAGTGATCGGCGCGGATACATGCCGTCGCGGGGAACCTGATGCAAGCTCTCTTCTTCACCCACGCGGTTTTTTTAGGTAGGCAACCATCATGTCGGTCTCCCTAAATTGTATTGGAGTCATATCCATTGGGGAAATGGGCCTGGGCGTCGCCCGCCTGCTCATCGCCCATGGATATCGCGTGGTGACCTTTGTGGCCGATCGCAGGTACGGACCGCGCCCAAGATATATCATCTGAACGATACGAGTCAGGACTGTTAACACCAAACAGCGCCACAACACAAAACCGGGCCTCGTCTGCGGGGGTGGAGGAGTGTCAGTCGCTACGGGAAATGGTCTGTGAAAGCGACTATCTCTTGTCCATTGTTCCCCCAAAGGATGCTCACGACACCGCCCGACGCATCGCCGCTGAGCTGCCCAGTCGAGCAGCGAAACGACCTACGTCTTTGTATTTCCTCGAGCTAAATGCCATCTCCCCGAGTAGCGCACGCTCGATCGCAGCGCTCTTCGCTGCCACTCCCTCGGCCGCCGTGACCATCGATGGCGGAATCATCGGTGGTCCTCCCCAGCTTGTGGACGGTGACCGCTGGAAGAGTCCCAGACTGGTGATGTCCGGACCCAGTCCACTACCAGACAGTCGGCTCACCACCATCCTCAACGTGCGACACGTGTCGACCGAGATCGGCGCGGCGAGCGGACTCAAAATGTGCTTCGCGTCTTTGACCAAGGGCTTCACCGCATTGGCCATTCAGTCCTTCACGACGGCGCAGGGACTAGGGACGTTGCCGGAATTGCGCGACCTGCTGCAGGAACACTTCCCCGCGATGCTGTCGCGCGCCGACGCAGGGGTGCGATCCATGCCCCCCAAGGCGTATCGCTGGGTGCGGGAGATGGAGGAAATCGGAGACACCTTCGCGGACGAGGGGTTCGAGCGCGATCTGTTTTACCAGGTGGCACAGGTCTATCGCACCGTGGCGGATGACCCGATCCTGGGCCAGGAGCAAACCGGCCAGAGAGAACGGGGTCAGACGGCGGAGGATGTCGCGGGGATCTTACATGGTGCGCTTTCTAGAGAGGGGGAAGATATATAGTAACATGATCCATTGTCTTTGATTTCAAGACCTATTTTGCTCGTAGAGAGAAGGAAGAAGAAGCGTGAATGAGAAGTCGAGAAATCAGGATATCAAGAATGATTTCGGCCTTGTTTCGCGCCTGAGGCATAAGTAGATGTCTGAAAAGGTAGGCAGTAATAAGGCAGTGATATTCCCTTTTCTAGCCTAGCGTCACCCCCCCCCCTGGTGATCTCCACCATCTCCAACCCATCATCGCGACATCAAAAGCTCTTCCTCGTGATTGTCTGGATGGAAGACAGCTCCGACAGACAAAGATTACCACCTGCGCAAAGACCATCCTTTGTATAGGCATCATAGGAATGGCGGTGGGGTTCGCGAAGGTTGACTATGGGATCCACCGTTACATCCGCGCAAACCCTCACATAGCCTGGTCAAAAAAAAAACCATACCAAGCTTGTCTGGGTCCTTACATCATCCACTCGCCGGTCATCCTTGCTGAATACGGTTGGATACGGCGCTGAAGGGACAGGGATCAAACGATGTAATCTGATAGGTGGGTCCAACCGTGATGCGACAAGGCCCCCCGTTGCTGTTCCTTTGACCTGCAGTCCCAATTGTCACGAGTGAGGAAGAAAGAGAATACGAGCATCCATGACTCATCCGGCGATAATCGGTGTCGTGTCGCTGATACGGACAGAAAGACTTGGTCGATGCGTTGGTCGTTTGTTTTCCAATCTTTTCCGTCGCTGCCCCCGATTTCCCTGCGAACTGGAAAAGTTCACCCCTAAGCGACCGGGTTGAGCGATCTTCATGTCAATTATTCTCTACTGGTGTCTGGGGATTCCTCCGATCTAGTGAAGATGTCCTCATTATCTTCGCCGATGGAGGAACGGCCAGGGTCGCCCGTCTCCAAAGAGAAGGAGAAGGACCTCGACCAGCAACCCGAAGAATCTAGTCTCTCCGTGGACAAAGGGGAGGATGTCACGAAGCCGGCTTCCCTAGCGAGCTATCTGGTAATCTCCACACTTGGCCGGATACAGGGCGCTGTCCAAACTGACCATTGCAGAGAATTCTCTCGTATGGCACCCGAAATGGGGGCCTTGTTGCTATGATCGTGGGCTTGATCTGTGCCATGGGCTCGGGAATTGTACGTCAACCGGACAGGCGAGTAGCTAGTGGAAAGTGGCTAACCGTCAATAGGCCCTCCCACTGATGACTATCATATTTGGGAGGATTGTCGGGGACTTCAATTCATACACCGCGCCAGGCCAAAGTTCAAATCAGCAAAAATTCACGTCGACGATAAACAGAAACAGGTCAGCCTTCCACTACCGTGCTTTGATGGGCACTTTTCTCCGAATCTTACCATTGACGGTCCCAGTCTATACATAGTATACCTTTTCATCGGCAAATTCGTTCTCACTTATATCTCTATGGTCCGTAGACCAATTGTGGACCGGGGGTGGGATATATGGCTGACAGCTCCCTAGATATGCTTCAGAATCATCAGTCTCTATGCTTCGGCCGCTCTGCGCCTTGAGTATACGCACTCGTTGTTTTCGATGCCCGTCAGCAAGCTAGATGAGATCTCGGTTGGCACCGTCTCTAACGCGATCACCGCCCAGTCCAACACTATACAGCAGAGTGTTTCGGATCGCCTGGCAATTCTCTTCCAGTCGTTGGCGCTATTGATCTCGGCGTATGCGATCGCGTTTCGATATTCCTGGGCCATGACACTGGTCGTCAGCTCCGCCATCCTCTTCGTAATCCTATGCTTTTGCCTCACCGTCCCGTTTATGATCAAGGGACAGCAGTACACGGACCAGGCAGATAACAAACATGCCGCTATTGCCGCCGATGCCTTTGCCTCGATCCGCACGGTCTTCTCCCTGGGCGCCGAGGGCCCGCTGAGTCGAAAGCACTCCCAGTGGATCGATGAGGCCTGCAGACGGGGCCTAAGGATGTCGGTGATGACAGGCATCCACCTCGCCGCGTTGTTTTTCGCGATGTATGTCAGCTTTGCTCTGGCATTCTGGTTCGGGTTGAAACTTTACCGGGATGGAAACATCGCGAACATTAACACCGTCATCACGTATGGTCTTGGCCGTAACGGACCCCATGTGTTCAGTGTGGCTGACCAGTTGCTAGGGTCTTCTTCTCCGTGCTCCTCGTCGTGACGATTATGGGAGGCATTGCCGCTCCCCTGATGGCCATTTCCAAAGCTGTTAGCGCATCGGGGGCCTTCTTCGGAGTGATCGACTCCGAGCGTGCCCCCACCGCCGGGCTTCGGGAACCCGAGGCCACGAGCCAGGCAGATATCGTTTTCGAGAACGTCACCTTTGCCTATCCCACTCGCGCGGAGACCCAGGTTCTCAAAGATCTCAGCGTGCGGCTCCCGCGGAGTAAGACCACGGCGCTCGTCGGGCCTTCGGGCTCGGGGAAGAGCACCATTGTTGCCCTAGTTGAGAGATGGTATCAGCTACAAGGCCCCACAGATCTTGAGAAAGAAACCACGAGTGGACGGATCCTCGTTGGTGAACACGATATCAACGACCTGGACGTGAAATGGTGGCGCTCCCAAGTGGGGTTGGTGCAACAAGAACCCTTCCTCTTCAACGAATCGATCTTCCACAACGTGGCTTTCGGCTTGATAGGTTCGAAATGGGAAAATGAGTCGGAAGCTGTCAAATTGGAGATGGTCATCGAGGCGTGCAAGGAATCATATGCGGACGAATTCGTGGAGCGCCTCCCCGAGGTAGGATCACCCTGTCCGATGCCATTTTCCGGTTCTAGCATTTCAATCTGTTCTCTAACATGACACCAGCGGTATTCCACAAGAGTCGGCGAAGGTGGCATCAATCTGAGCGGCGGGCAACGCCAGAGGCTTGCCATCGCTCGAAGCATCGTTGGCCAGCCGTCTATCTTGATTCTTGACGAGGCGACTAGTGCCATCGATGTTCGTGGCGAGAAAATTGTCCAGGCCGCCCTGGATCGTGTTTCTAAGGATCGCACGACGATCATGATAGCTCACCGCCTGTCGACAGTCCGCCGCGCCGACAATATTGTGGTGATGCAGAATGGGACGTGCGCGGAACAAGGTTCTCACCGAGAATTGATGCTCCACGGTGGAGTCTACCGAGACCTCGTCAACGCGCAGCAGTTGGAGCCCCTGGTTGGGTCGGAAGAGCCTGCCGCGGTGGACACAGTTATCTCGCAGAAAGAAGAGCTGCTTCACCCGGAGGAATATCCCGCCGATGAGAAGGAGGAAGGCTCTGTAAAGGAGACGAAAACAAAAAGCAGAGGCTTTATGCGGAGCGTGAGCATCATACTTTCTGAGCACCGCAAGTACTGGCTCTTGTTTGTGGTGGTTATCATCAGTGCCATTGGAGGCGGATGTAAGTGCCCATTATTCTCATGCGGCCCTCGAGCGATCGTAAGCTAATACAACTCAGCTGGCTACGCACTACAGAGCTGGCTGTTTGCCAAGCTGATACAGGTCTTCCAGTTCAAAGGACAGAAGCTAGTTGACGGCGCCAATTTCTGGGCCCTGATGTTTTTCATTCTGGCCCTTGCAATGGCAGCCTTCTATTTCGTACTGGGCACAGCTACCAACACGATTTCTATGGTACGTCACTACATAGCCTGTCTTCTTGCCTGCGAACCCGACGGCTGATAAGATGCAACTAGCGTGTCGGAACAACCTATCGCAAAGAGTACTTTGCCAACATCCTCAAAAGACCAGTGTCGTTCTTTGATCGCGATGAAAACTCCTCCGGTACACTCATCTCGCGTCTCTCTTTAGATCCCAAACAGGTGCAGGATCTACTAGGTCCTATGGGCGTGTTCCCCCTCATCTCTGTGTTCAACGTGACTGGGTGTGTTATCATCTCATTCGTCTTTGGCTGGAAACTGGCGGCGGTTACATTCTTTGGGGCGATGCCCTTTATCCTGCTGGCAGCCTTCATGCGCATCCGCCACGAGACACATTTCGAATCGATGAACGCTGCAGTATACGCGGACAGCTCCAAGTTTGCGACCGAGGCGATCCGGGCGTTCCGCACGGTCACCGCTCTGACCATGGAGGACACGATCATTCAGCGGTATTCAAACCTGCTCAGAGAGCAACGCGCCAAAGCTTTTCGGAAGTCGTGGTACGCGACCTTGGTTTTTGCATTCTCCGATAGTGTCGAGCTCTGTGCCATGGCACTTACTTTCTGGTATGAGTTGCCCTTTTAGACTTTCTTCTCTTCTCTCATACGGAATCGTGAGTTGTAGGTGGCAAGGACTAATGAATGGAACAGGTACGGCGGGCAGCTCCTGGGGTCCCATGAATACGGGGGTACCGCATTCTTCGTGGTGTACATTGCCATCATCCAGGGCGGGCAGGCGGCAGGCCAATTTCTCTCGTTCGGACCCAACGTTGCACAAGCTAGGTCGTCTGCGAACCGGATTCTCGCATCGCGAAAGCCGGTCGAGGGTCAGCTTGAAGATCCAGCCGCCGAACCAATGCCACCCGATTTACGCCCCTCGGTGGAGCTGAGGGACGTCTCGTTCAGCTATCCTGGTCGCGACGTGCTGACATTCGACAAACTCAATGTTTCCATCGAAAGCGGCCAATTCATCGCATTCGTCGGTCCTTCGGGCTGCGGCAAGTCGACAACCATCTCCCTTTTGGAGCGGTTTTACGACCCCACAGAGGGCCAGATCCTCTTCGGCGGCCGGGACATAACCACAATCCAGCGCACGTCCTACCGGCGGTCATTATCGCTCGTGGCGCAGGAACCGAAACTATTCGAGGGGACCATTCGCGACAATCTACTTCTTGGTATCGAGGGCACACAGGGGGCGCAAAGCGAAGAACGCCTGATACAAGCCTGCAAGGACGCCGAGATCCACGACTTCATTACATCTCTCCCAGACGGGTACCTGACGGAGCTTGGCGTCAACGCGCAAGCTTCGCTTAGCGGCGGGCAAAAGCAAAGACTCTGTATTGCGCGCGCTCTCCTCCGAAACCCGCGCCTTCTGCTCCTCGACGAAGCGACGTCCAGCCTGGACTCCCAATCTGAGAAGCTTGTGCAGCAAGCCATGGAGCGACTTGCCGGTACCAAGAGTATGACGATCATCGCCGTAGCGCACCGTCTGGCGACCATCCAGAAGGCCGACGTGATCTTTGTATTTGGAGAGGGAGCGCCCGGTCGGGGGTCGACGATCCTCGAACAGGGGTCCCACCATGAGCTGCTCCGGAACAAGGGTGCTTATTGGCAAATGGTGTGTATATCCTATCTTCTCCTGGCTCTCCACATACTGATCTGTGTTCTAGTGTCAAGCGCAAGCCCTAGATCGGTAGATGCGGTCGTGTGGCGTGGTATACTCTCCTCTCCGTGTATAGTATAGAATCTCGTAGTCTAGTATATCCCCATCCAATCAACAATGTGTTTTACACGCCATTAGGTGCACACAACAATGGGGTAAAGCAGCATTGTCCAGTCGCGTTAATTATCCACCGACAGTAAAAAGACAACCGCAAGAGACTATCGGTAGGAGACCGTTACCTCGTCATTGTAACCTCGGCAGTCTAACTATATCTGTAGCCTTCAAACCATCGCCCCGCGTATTTCCCCGCTCTCCTCCTTGCCCCTCCCACACGCTGACATCCCAAACCCATCCACCAGCACTATGACCACAACCACCAAACTGGGCCACGACCCAGCCAATTATTGGACATACGATGGCGAAACAGCCACTATAGACCTCACGCGAGGGAAAGGGAACCCCACGCAGCATGTCACCCTACAAACGACAACCAACCCCATCCGTGTCAATCCAGCCACAACCGCGCTCGTCATAATCGACATGCAGAATTACTTCCTGTCGCCCGCGCTACGGCCTCCGACCGATGGGACTCGCAAGCTCAGTGCCGGCCAACGCGCCGCGGCGAACCTTCTCGCGAGCGCAATCCCGGGAGCACGCGCGCACGGCATCCCCGTCGTGTGGCTCAACTGGGGCCTCTCGGAGGAGGATCTCCGAACGATGCCGCCGGCGATTGTGCGCACGATGGGTCGGTATAACGCGGGGGCTACGTGTGCCGATCTGAGCGACATGGTTCGGACGAAAGACCCCGCCGTGTATCGCGGACTGGGGGAGGACCTCGGCGGCGTGACGCTGGAGGATGGTAAGATTGTTGAGGGAGGAAGGATCCTCATGCGAGATACATGGAACGCAGGATTATATGGAGAGCTGGACGAAGAGTACCGTCGACATGCGGGTGGCTCGCGTGACGCCGACGTGGTGGTCTACAAGGACCGCATGTCTGGGCTGTGGGGGAGCGGGACACATCTTGAGCGACATCTTCTGGAGCGAGGGATCACGACTTTACTGTTTGCGGGAGTCAATACGGACCAGTGCGTGGGGTCTACGCTGACGGATGCGTTTAGCAAAGGGTATGATTGTGTGCTTTTGCGGGATGGGACGGCGACGACGTCGCCTGCTGCGGCGAGTGAAGCTTGGGAGTATAATTGTACGAATAGTTGGGGGTTTGTGATGACTTGCGAAGCGTTGAATGTATGACTATGACCACAAGTCCCGTATTGGGTCACATGATAGGGAATATATACAGAATAATAGAAATGAAGGACGCGTCAAACCATGCTTCCCTTGCCCTTCCGTCCCATGACGACCGGTCCAGCGCCGGAAGGGTCCGGGGCGAGGACGTGCATGTCCATCTTCTTCTGGTAGGACACTTTACTCTTCGATGACGCGGTCCGTAGCATGGTCCAACGCAGATGCGGCAGCGGACATAGCAGTTCGTCGATCGCGTCGATCAGCCAGCCGCCGAGTCCGCGACCCTGGTAGTCGGGGAGGACGTAGAGGTCCGTCAGGTAGGCGAAGGTGACGTCGTCGGTGATGAGTCGGGCGAACCCGATCTGTTTGTGGTGCGGGAGAGATGTGTCGTAGAGGCCAAAGCAGAACGAGCGATCGATGATCTTCTGCAGGATGTCCTTGGGGAAGGGCTGTGACCAGTAGCAGAAGTCTTGGGCGAACGCGTTGTTGATGGCGTCGAGGGACAGGAGGGATCTGTCGGTGGAGATGACAAAGTGGTCGCGCGACCAGGTGGCAGGGTCAGACGGGAGAGACATGGTTCTTCTTTCGGGATCCTTGAGCTAGGTGGATGAGAAAGAGTTGGATAGATGGTGAGTTGAAGTTCTACAAAAGTCCCGTGTCTCGGTGACTCATTTAGGGCTGGTCCCACCCCGTGATATCTTTCTCTCGTGTTGCTATCCCATTATCGGGCCCTTGCCTACTCTCTCTGTCTGTCGTTGTTAATGATCGAGGTGGTTTTGCAGTATTTATTGATTGCAGGCGCCGAATTGATCTTTAATTGATTATACGTATAATTCTATCCACACGGAGTCGTCCCGATCCTCGACCCTGCGACGCTTCAATAGCGATGCCGATCGTTGTTAATCCATCCATGCATGTGTTTCGGTCCCCGAATGATGGACCCCACACATTGATCCCAGTGCTGGGACGCGATCCCACTCCAGCTGACAGCTCGAACAAAGGCAGAAGCTAAAAAAAGGGATTGCAGAGATCCGAAACAGGCACAGCCACCAAGGCGTGTGACGGATATTGTCCCGCATCGCATGCGCCGAGTTGGGGGCCAATCTGACCAGCTATAACAACACCCCATCATCCTGCCTTCTGCTTCACTAACTCTCACATTCTGACTCTGCGTTGTAATCACCATGCATCTGCGACTGTTCTTCGGGGCAGCCGTCCTCCTAGGCGCGGACGCCGCCGCACACCGTCCCTTTCTACCCCCCACCGAATTGCCCAGCCCTCGCCCATCTCCAGGCCTCTTCGGCGACTCCATCGACCAAGACAAACTACGCCCCCACCTAGCTGATCCAGAATGGACATCCACCGTATCCAAACACCACGGCGACCCCGCCATGAGGTCCTATACGCAGCGCTTCCTCGCCCAGCTGCGCAACGCCACCATCGCAACCCGCGACAGCCCCACAGTCCATCGCCTCTGGGACGGACCTAGCACGATCGGACTGCTCGACCTGACGGACTCCACCGTCGTCATCTTCCTCTCGGACGACGAGATCCACATCTCCTACCTCGAGCGACGCTCGTCCAGCGCGCAATTCTCCAACCGCGCGACCCGACCATCGGCCGCCGAACAGTTCCAGGCCCGGCTCGTGCGCCCCGACACGACGCAACTGCTCCACCCGTCCGCCGCTGACGGAGCGACCACCGCCCCCGAAGTAATCCTCGTGACGCCGTATGCACCCGGCACACGCGACCACTTCAAACACCCGACGCAGATCCGGCAGCTACAAGACGACCTGCAGGGGATCGTCGGAGGCGACAGCCAGGTTGGCCCCACCGTAGTGGGCTATACCCCAGACGCCAACGAGGAGGGGTATGTGGCGCCGACACACGGCAAAGTCCTCATTTCATACAACCTCATTCACCACCTGGAGTGGTCGGAGGAAGAAAAACGCGACCACATCTACTCAAGCGTGGACATCTGGACCGGGGACGCCGCGCGACCGGTGCACTCGCGGGTATGGAGGGCGCCAAACCAACGCCAGGGCCAGAGGCCGGCTTTCGAGCGGGGCGGACGACCGGATGAGGCGGAGGGCCGTCACGCGCCGTTGGATCTCAATCGGCTGAATCTGAATCTGCAAGAGGAGTCGTCGCTGGCGTACCTTACTTGATTTGGTTATCCCGTTGTATACCCCAGCCCTGTACTTAGTAGTCGAAGCGTTGATTGGCGAAGGAGCCGGGATTGATTGGGCGCTGGGCGTCCACTAGTTCGTTTTGTTATACCCCATTTTGCTTGTCGGTTACCGAGGGCCGTTACGTTGAATATTTTTTCCAATATTTACGAGTTCGGGAATACTAAATAATTTATCGCATGTAGCATTCGGTCGCCGTATCGGCGGCGAATTGGTAAACGAGGTGGAAAACAAAAGGTATATAGTAGATAAACATTGAAAGGGGAGCATGCACATCCCGACAGCTAAACCCGAACCTTCTCCTCGTGCTCGGCGGTTCCCACGACCTTCTTCTCCAGCGGCGCGGACGGCTCCTCACCCAGCAGGGCCAACAGGCCGATCTCGCTCTCGATGCGGTGCTTCAGCGCTGCATCCTCCGCGGCCACTCCTCCGGACCCGAAAAGCTCGTCCATCTCCTCGAGCGTGCGGCCTTTCGTCTCGGGAACGAGGAAGATGACGTACAGGACGGCGAGCGTCGTGATGCAGCCGAAGAAGATGAAGGTGCCGTAGTTGGAGACGCCGATGAACGGGGAGGTGAAGAGTCCGACGGCGAAGTTGTTGAGCTACGGTTGTTAGCAAATGTTACAATCAAGACGAGGAAACAAGGATTTAGAGAAAAGAAGAAAGAAGAAAGAAGAAAGAAGAAAGAGGAAACTCACCCAATTGCTGCTACCACCGATACTAACACCCTTGGCGCGCATGGACAGGGGGAAGACCTCAGAAACCAGGATCCATGCCACGGGGCCTGAAGTTCGACTCGTTAGCTTGGATCTTCACGAAAACATGGTGACGACTTACCCCAGGAGTACGCAAAGTTAATGATGAACAGCCAGACAAACACTACAGCCGCCCAGCCGGCACCGCTGTGCGAGTCAAACGAGTGCTGGTATGACCCGATGATACCCGCGACGATGAAGTGGCACGCGGCCATGCCGATGCCGCCAGCGATGAGGATCTTCTTCCGGCCGATGTTGTCGACCCAGATGACGGCGGGGATCGTAAACACGAACTCGAAGATGCCGGCCACACCGGTGGCCAGGAGCTTGGTGGTGTCGCCGCCCAGGTTCAGATCCTCGAAGATTTGGGGGCTGGTAGAGGTTAGGATGGTATCAAGTTGCCGTCGATCTATTATCACTTACGCATAATAGTTGATTCTGCAATATCACGACGGTTAGCACTATTCATGTGGCCCTAGGGTCGCTGTCACTCACGCATTGATTCCATTGAATTGTTGGAAGAACATCACTAGACACTATCCAGCCAGTCAGAATCATACCAGGTCCATGTACCCGGGCAACATACCGCAATGCTGGTCCGCTTAAACAGCGACGGGTCCGTGACCAAGGACATATAGTCGTAAAGCCCGATCATGAAGCGGCTGCGGAACGACCCGTCCTGGAAATCGGGGTACTTCTTCTTGGCCGTCTCTACCTCAAACATGTGCAGCGCCTTGATCTCGAGATATTCGATGCGAACCAAAATGTCATCGACACTGGCATCGCGCAGGCGGGCAAGCGTGTGGAGGCACTCTTCATCGCGTCCGGTGTTCATGAGGTGGCGTGGTGACTGGGGCATGAACAACATCATACCGGCGGCCAGGACGAGCGCCGGGGCTAGCTGGATACAGACGGGAATTTCCCACGATGCGATGGACTGGGATGCGCCCGTGCCGCCGATGAAGTTCGTTCCGTAGCCGATCTGTCAAGTCAATACACGTTATCAAGCGGGGGTGTTCTGGTATCACTCACCCAGAAGCTGGTCATGATACCGAAAGTGATCGAAAGCTGCTGGACAGCAACCAGCGAGCCACGAATTTCCGGAGGAGCCTGATGCAGTTAGTTTCACGCCTGGTTCCAAACAATGAAACAGAAGTGTTAACTCACCAGCTCGGCATTGTATAACGGCACGATCATACTGAGGTTTCCCACTCCGAGACCGGTGACGAACCGACCTGCCAGAACGAAATCCTTGTTGATTGTGCACGCCTGGACGATAACGCCCACGCAGAAGATGACCACCGCGACGACTACTGTGACTCGACGGCCCAGCGCATCGGCCAAGTAGCCATTGATCAGTGTTCCCAGCCAGGCTCCCAGTTCGAGAATCGCGGTCAACATGCCCTGTCGGATACCGGGGAGTTCGGCGTAGCCTTCGGTCTAGGAAGTATAAGCAGGGGGTCCATGGAACGAGATTTTGGGGATAGTAAGTACCGCGTCGATAAAGTTTCGCATCGTGAGAATCTGCGCGAACATGCCCTGATTGTCTAAAGATGCGGTTTAGCGACATCTACAACACCCTCTCCCTCTCCCGCAGAATGTTACCACTTACACCCATAGACCAGGCCGCCCAGCGACGCAAACAGCGCGATACCAAAGGTCTTCTTGCTGCCAACGAGTCCACGCCATCCGACCTTGCTGCCGGCGAGCTCCGCGCGCTTGGCCGAGATGCCCTCGGCTGCCATTGCACCACCCATGTTGGAAACAGTGAGTCGAGTGTACCGACTGAGATACCGATGAAAATTGTGTGCAATTCGAAGTAGAAAGCTGTCTTCACAATCCACGACCCTGGAGAGAATAGAAGAAAGAAAAGAAAAAAGGAAAGAGAAGAAGAAAAAAGTACCAGAAACCCTGGCCAGGCGAACCCAAGATATCCCCTCACGCGCCTACAACTGTCACACTCCTCGACCATGCCATGGCCATGCGAACCCCACAGTACTAGGTTCGTTTTGGAAACGATCGCCGAAGCGACTTTAGCCAGAGTTCAACCAGGGGTTTCACACCTCGGGTATTCCGCCTCTGATTAGTTCGTGGCCAGGCGCCCGGCATGGCATCGGATAAGCTTCGTGGCTGGCATGGGTGGCTTTTGATAGTTGTTCAGATTGCAAGATGTGTGAACTGGTGTAGCGGTGATTCACCGGAGCGAGCTGTGCTCAGTGACATGTCTGATTGACAGACGACGGCAATGGTTGTGGAGGTGAAAAAAATGGAGAAGAATCTGGGGACCCGAAGGTGGAGGTGGAGCCGCGTCGTCCCTTTTATCCGGTATTTTGCCGGGCCCGGCCTGGAGACCCTTCATCAACGTTGATATAGCCTTAATGTGCACCATCCTCCTCCTCGGGATCGTTAGACACGGCCATAACTCGGTAGTTCATGATGTCATCTAACCCGTCCGAGCCGGATTTCGGTTGATTTTGTCTTGGAATGAGCCGACCTCTCTTCCTCGCGGTTCCGGAGATATGTCCCTGTTCTTCGACCCGGCTCTAACAGTTTCTGTTTCGGTTTCAGTGTGCATATCTCGTTGCTTATTACTTGCCGGGTTGACCCGAGCAGGGTATGAGGGCCCTGGGCCCATAGCGGAATAGGGACTGCTTGGAGTCCTCTCTCTGCCCATTGATATCAGCTTGTACCGCCCGGAGAAATGACATTTTGAGTTATACAGAATTATTAGTGGCTAGCTGTAGTGACTCGGCGAGGAGAACACGTCCTGGAACTAAAATGAATTATTGTCACGGTGGCAAAGATGGTGAAGTAGATGCGGGTTGAGTCTTGTCGTTGACTATCTCAAGTGTCTGACTCCCGAGAGATACACGTGGTATACCCTCAGCAATATATATCTATATATACTAGCTCTAGCTCTAGATAAGAATTTCTACTTTCTTCCTCAAGGGGGCCTTTGGTAGGACTTTAAAAAGTACGTTGGTAACGCTCTTATCAGAACTGTGTAATAGACAATAAGGGGGGTTTATACATCACAAGGGAAAAAAATTTATCAGCGATGCTATACCAAGAAGATCTTTTGATTCTATACTCGCGCTATTTATCAAAACAAAATCTATAACAAAGGCCGAACGGCTGTTTGGGGGCTTGACCTGACTGACAATCCCCAACAGTATCGTAACAGGTCTCTGTGCCGAGGTGGGTAGTGTGTTTTCCAGATGCACGCTGTGACAGTCATTGGACAGTCTGTCGGCGATGATCTAGGTCAAATACGTTGCATTAGTGCCGGTTCATATACTCTAATGAGCAGGCGGGAAGAGGTTAGTCACGAATTGAGGTCTTTTCTCAAACCCCTGAGACTCCTCGTCTTGCAGCCGCCCCGCCTGCTCGCCTCGCCCCTGACAATTCTCGTTGGCGGTCTCAATGCCATGAATATGGGAGGTTCTCTGTTGCGGGGAAATGTCCCCACATAAACCCGGCTGCTGGCCTGGGAGCCCATCACGTCGCGACACTGCAGGTACCTCAGTACTGCCGTCCCGGTGGTCGATACCCCCAGCGGACTAGCGTGACACGGTTGTTCCACGACTGAACGCTGGATCACAAGCTGTTTGTGCTTTAGTCGACGTGGAAAGGGCCATTATTTTACATCGGGTCGATTATGGACGAGCTGGCGAAGACGCTGTTCATGTTCAAAAAGAAGGCAGAATTGAAAGATCGTCTTGATGGTGAGCCTTGGGAGGGCATATCGCGAATGTATTATGTGATCTCGAGGTGAATTCCGGGTGTCCGGGACGGTGTACAGGGGGGCCTTGGGGGCTTAGAGGAAGGGTCACAGTGTCCATTCCCAAACGCTCATAGGTCCCTTCGTACCCATCCTTTAAAGCCGCCAGCGAATGCCATGATGGTGGGGGCAAAACCGACGATCGTAACCAAAACGGAGAAGGGGGAAGAGACAGGATGTACTCCGGAGTACTCCATAGAACGTGCAATGCCGGAATTGATTTCCACGCCGAGTTTCCGAATTGGTTTTATGGGAGCCGAAGAAAATTGACACGGGCAAATGACCAGCGGTGGTGAGATATCGGATCGAACTGATGATCTGCCCGCAGGGGTAAGGGCCAACCCGGGTCGGCTTTAAAGTATCTACCCTGATTATCATTGATGGAGTCTGTAATAAAGAAAGTTGCAGCTTTTATTGTCTGTAAACTGGTCTTCTCGTGTCCTGCATCCCGATTTCGCTCGCGCAATATTGAAGCCGGACCTACCAATCCATTAACTGGCGTGAGCAACGTCGCGCAGGATCTCTACGTGCAATTTCGTAGACGCTCGTAGTAGAAGAACCGTGGACTAAACGCAGCAGAAAAACTCTCAATAGACTGTATTGGGCAATTGAAGGGATGGGTCTCGTCCGACGTGGTCTAGTCGAGGGCCGTGATTGCATGGTACTCCACCGTTATAGCTTTCAATCTTAATAGATCGATTTTCCCGGTTCTGGTGACGACAGACTTAGCACCCACAGCATCGTTGCTGGACAGACAGACAAGTCTAATAGAGTGCGCATGCATGATAGGGGTCAATCCGGAGCAGGCATGTGAGGGTACATATATATAGGCGTCTTGCCGGGAGTTGTAAACCCGAGTAGTTTCTGACCACACTGGAGATTGACTTCTTATTTCTATTTTTAGATCTGGAATGTCCAATTTCTCGATCGTTTGACATACCTTTCTATTTTGATCACGCCAATCCGTGGTATACTTGCCGTGGAGACTCTCAAGACATCCCCGGGTTCGTCCAGGAAGAACAGGGCTCTGGATTTGGAAAATTGATATCATTACATATCTTACTTGTTTGTTTAGTGAACAGTGTATAGTCCTACGTGTAGCCACGCGACCAGTTTGGGTCTTGTATCGAAACACGTTTCCAGCATCCGATGTCTATTGGCATCATCCCGGCGATCCGTCCATACCTCACTTTGGCACTTGAACAAAGCCCAGTCCCTCATTCAGCCCCTTTGGTCTCCGACTCCAAGCCGGCGCTTCATCCTCGCCGGCCTCCTCTTCCGCATCCCCGTCTTCCTTGGTCTTATGCACCGTATCAACCGCATGCTCTGCAGGCGAGTACACCGTAACCACCTCCAGTGGAACCTCCCCGATATTCAAAAACTGGTGTTGCGTGCCCGCCGGGACAATGACGACATCACCCTGCTTGACGTCTTGCTCTTTACCCGCGACGATAGCGCGTCCGTTTCCGTGGGTGAAGAAAAGGACTTGATCCACCGTATGCATCTGCCGCCGAATTTCTCATCAGCGTGGGCTCCGTTGGCTGTCTGCGGCGTAGGGGCGTTCGGGACATACCTCGTCTCCAATCTCGCCGTTCACCGGCACTTCCATCGCCACGAACTGCGAGTACAGGCCCGTGTGCAACACGCGACGAAACACGCCGAACGAGCGGTTCGGCGAAATCACGCCCGGGAGGTAGACCATCTCATGACGGGGCGGTTGATTTGACATGTTTCCGTTGTATGGGTTCGGCGTGCACGTGGAATACCGGCGTTGGGGGACAGTGCGGTGATATCCACTCGGGATGTTGGCCGGGACAATACAAGCGGGTCGGAAACAGGACTGGGTGACGGCAAATCGGGCAAGGGATCTGGAAAGATGGTTCATTTTAGAAATGAGGCAAAGTGCAGAGTTGATTTCGTGTCGCGGGGTCGGATTTCGGTGCTTCGTCTTATCAACGGTTGGGGGTGACACTGGTGACGTAAAGGACTATCTGCAGCTTTCCGTTCGTTCACCCCGAGCTCCCGGACTCATTGGACAATGGTTTGAGTGATGGAATGTATTGGATTACTGCCCTGAACGCTGTCTGGAAAATCATCTTTTGTAATCGGCTTTGGAGGCTCACAGGTATGTCGAATGGCGGCTGAGAGAGCTGTGTTGGGAAGTGTAGTCACAGTAAGTCAGACAACACGCGACGGCTTATTTTCGCGGTCATTAGGTCATTTACTAGCACAAAGGTAGATCATTGATTTTATTCTGTAACACCCTCTGTTGAGACTGGCAGCGACTAATATCACCTAAGTCTCGCGGATGGCGTCGGGCGCGCGTCATAGGCAATCACTCGTATTCACCTTTGTAGCTATAACTAGCACCATCCCTGCAGTCACAGTTGGAGTCAATCCAGAGACATCATCGAAGCGCAATGGACAATAAAGCGACCGAGTGAAGATAGAGCTAAGCCTGACCACACTCACAGCCAGGGAATGCCGTCCATGTCGCAACAGTCGAGACCCCCGTAGTCTCGAATTGGCGTATGTTTGGGGTTTTTGCGGCGAGCAAGTAAACCCACATCTGAGCGCACAATCTCCAATAGGTGGCCTCCCTTCAAGTACCGGAATGAAGGAGCGAGGACAGAGCGTACATGTCATATTCTTTGTACTACGAAGAGAAACATGTGGGTCGGCGTTGTGGGAGCGTCAATGCGGGGAGAGTCTTCTACGCGTCGCAGTTCATCTCAAGCCAGGCAAGTAGGGAGTCGTTATTACGGAACGCTGGCCGACGGTCAGAGAGTCTGGCAGATACGAAACAATGGAAGGCCTCATTGGAGTCCAATTGATCTCATATACATCAGTATTTCTCACTATAGCCATCCCGCGTATATTGGTCCTGGCTTCTGTTTGGCTCCCTTCTAGACGCTGGACGATGGTAGAACGGAATATCATTCATCTTTGGAACTGCTCTTGCAACGATATGGTCAAGAATGCCGCTACCAAGGCAGCACAACCTCCCAGTCTCATAACCCATGCGACGCTTGTATCATAGGGCTCCCCCCTTGGTTTCTGCAGCATCTTGAAGATAAAACTGCTGACTGCACCCGAGATAATTTGTGGAAAAGAGATGAAGACGTTATGAATCCCGAGGACAATACCCGCTTGTCCCGTTTGCCCACCACCGTCTTGCCCCGATTCGAGAGAGGAGTTTTGTGGCTGGGAAATCCCCTGTTCCCCGTTTTCATCAGAGACCGGTGGGCACTGTCGTTGCCGTTTCTCAGCGGTGAACCGCGCAATATCCGTGGCGATGAGTGCATATGGCACCCACGCGGTGATGGCCCATGACACACCCAAAATCCCAACCATTACCGATGCCCCTTGGGTGGATGATATAAAAAACGTGCTAAACATGCAGGCCGCAAATGCACAGTGGGACAGCAGCCACATGCGTCGGAGAGTGAGTCCGGGGATCCAAAGCTTCTGGAGACATCGACACGGCAGTGTCCGCCATGAGCAGCTGCTGTTTGGTGTAGATTTGGTGGCTTCCATCTCCTCTTCCCGCTCCGGGCGGATGAGAAGCGGCAGCAGAATATTCGCAGTAAACGAAATTAGCGCGTTCACAAACAAGGCGAATGTGCCGATCCGGGTGGCGTACGCCCAGGTTTTGTCTATTTCATCGTCGTTCATGTCACGATGTTTGTCGAATATGGGATCGACATACAGCTGCCCCATATAAGTTGTTGCGAAAAATAAGAACGGAAACCACCCGAACCACGAAGCAAGCTGAACGGAGAATACTTTTCTCGTTTGTGTTGTGAGCTGGCTGATGGAGCTAAGGATTAACCTGACGGAAGGGGTGGTAGCAGTCGGGTCCCTAGCGGGCGGTTCCTCCGCGCGATCCACCTCTTCCGTGAAGGTGCAACTTATAACTATGGTGGACATAAGAGAGACACTCGCGACAACACACAGCACCTTGAATTGGGTGTTTCCTAGGAAGGGAAACATCGTTGGCAGATCCAGATACCCGAGACAGTAGCCCAGGATATTCCCTGCTCCGCTGATGCGGCTTGCCCAGGCATTTGCCAGCTTCTGTTGCTGCCACGGAGCATTGTCTACGATAAAGGCACGGGTTGCTGTTTGCACTATAGACAGGTCAGATTAACTCCGAAAGCCAGGTTGTTGGGGGAACCCTACCAGTGTTAATTGCAAAGTCGAGGCAATATATGAGAACCATCGCAAGGATAATTACTGCAACATTTGTCCCTGAATGAGTCTCCTCGGTTGACCAGCCCGAAAAGATTCCAATTATCTCGCGTATCCAAGCCAAAGCCAGTAGACATACAACCGTCCCTGCGCCACCGACGACCATGAATGGTTTCCTTTTTCCCCAGCGAGTAGAGCAATTATCACTGCGAATGCCAATATATGGCTGCACAAATGTACCTGTAAGAGGACCAGCCAGCCAGGTAAATGCCAGCAGGGCCTTACTCAACCCCAGCGAGAGAAGATACGGCTGTCACGAAGAACACGTTAACAAAGACACGTGACACACTGGCAATCGGAGTAGAAGGACTCACTGAAGCGCTGGAATGCTGGACCGACCAGACAACTTGAAGCCTTTTCCAATGTCAGAGATGAAAACTAGATCCAAGACGGTTCATCACTCACCCCCCTATTGCGAGAGACGCCATTAGAAAATGCAGGCTGCTCTTAGGCTCCTGGTCCACGCTGGACGTTTCTGTCGGACAAGCGTCATCTCCAGCGGTCAAGGTATTCCCAATGAGAGGCTCATTCTCATTCTCTGATCTCGCCGGCTGGCTCTGGCGGAATGCGTTGTCGGACATTGTTCTTCTGTTCGTGCCAGATACCACTCTCCCCTGGTGGCATTAAATCTGGACGAACTGACAGGGTTGTTGTTTTGTCCCAGGTTGTCGATCTCTCAGCCCAGCCGTGGTGATACATCTAAGAATAGATTCTTATCTAATCCGCCAACGATCAGCGTGTTTGAGGCTGTCAATATTACCTGTTTGGTAACATGGCGCAGACTTATTGGTGGCTGTATTATTCCGCCGCTGTTTATTGATTACTTGTTACAGCATTAGACAAACCAGTAAAACTCAACAAACTAGACAAACTACGGGAACACCCGGGCTAACCATTTCTAAATTAGTGGATGCCAAGCGCCACGTGCCGATCTCGGACCGCTTGTCGTGATATTACTAATCCCTGCTTCCATCATTTACTATGCCACTCTTCGATATGGTTGTGGGTCACATCGATAACAACACTTTCATATAAGACTACAGCGCAGACTGCCACCGTCGGAATCAGACAGACACCGGTTGTCATCGTTTCCAATGGCTATCCCCGACCCCAGCACAGATCTCACCAAAGGTATTACCTGCTGAAACCATTCCACAGGATACCTCGTTGACGTCACGCAGTGTGGACAACCCTTATCACAAACGCGGAATATCTGCCCGGTCTATTGACCCTGGAGTACTCTCTGCGACGAGTGGGCTCAAAGTATCCGCTGGTCGTTCTATACACAGATTCTTTTCCCGCCAAAGGTCATCGAATTCTAGACGCCCGGGGCATCCGGAAACAACATGTCCCCTATCTCCTCCCCTCAGTTCCCAAAGATTACGTCAATGACGTGCGGTTCTACGACTGCTGGAGCAAGCTCACCCCGTTCTCACTGACTCAATACGAGCGGGTGGTGCAACTCGACAGTGATATGATGATCCTGCAAAATATGGATGAATTGATGGAAATCGAGATGGACCCACCAGAGATGGCGGGGACCGGAAACCGTGTATTCGCTGCGAGCCATGCGTGTGTCTGCAATCCACTCCACAAGACTCACTACCCTGAAGACTGGTTTGTGATCCCCTACAGTTCACTTTGCGCGCACTGGTTCAGTGTCACGTGATATTAACCCACGACATTTGCAGGGTCCCAGCCAACTGTGCGTTTACCACACAACATGATAATCCAGAGGCCGCTCAAAGTACAGGCGCCCCGCCCACTGCAGGCCTGGGCATGCCAAATGGGGGTCTGCAGGTTGTGAACCCATCGCGGGCAGTCTATGATAAAATCACGGCCCAACTCACCAGCTCATCAACGTCGAATTATAATTTTGCCGACCAGTCTCTTCTCTCGGACGTGTTTCATGGTCGATGGGTGGCTCTCCCATATGTTTACAATGCGCTCAAAACAATGCGGTGGAACGGTGTGCATGATGCCATCTGGCGGGATGAACGCGTCAAGAACATCCACTATATCCTCAGCCCGAAGCCATGGGATGAGCTCGAAGATTCGCAAACGAAGCAGGGGGGCGCAAAACAGAAGAGGGATCCCTCGCATGCGTGGTGGCGGGAGTTGAATGCAGAGCGACTGAAAGATGACAAGGCGAGGGGCGTGGTAGACTGCTTGGGCTGATGATACCCGTTTGGTATATTCCCCGGCTTGCTTCACCACAGCTACGGCTTCTCACGATACACTGAATGTTCTCGCCCAACTTCAAGGTTGAAGATTGTCCTACCGACTAGCCAGTTTTGTGATCACATGGCTGCAGTTGCTTGTTTGTTGATGATTGCGCATTTCCAAGCGTGCGTTTCTAGCGTGCTGAAAGTCGGTTCTTTCGTCCTAGCGACTTGTGAATGTTAGCTTGTCGACGTATTATCTCTTTCACATCCTTTTTTTTCTGCGATTCATATAGAAGATATAGAAAGCGTTTTCTGTCTAGTTGTTATGCAAAACTAAGATCTCCCTTGTGCACATACCTTTCTCAACACATGACACAGATTTTTGTATCGTGGCAATCAACTGACATCCTTATCGACGAGGCTCACTATAATAAACCCACACGCTGGGCGGAGAAGATCTATATGGCGTTTAATACAAGTTTCAAAGTACATGCGTTCGATCTCGACAACATGACCAGATATACACAGACTATCAGCGCTTGCTGCATCCCTCGGAGAGTCCTTCGTCATATATATGCACCCAATTTGTTCGTTGTCGGCGTCACCCTTTCACGCATCAAATATTAGACTTCAGTACTTATAATAATGCGCCTGTTGATAGTGACCAAAACGGAGCCAGCTCGCGTCTCCGAAGAGATACGATGTGGAAAAGAATCACCACTCGGCTACAAAGGATACCATGACCCTTTTACTCACCGTGAATAATCTCATATTATAAAGTCAAATATTATCTAATAGTGCCCACAAAGCGCAAAAGTTTCTAGATATCTTTTCTAGCTTAGTGGTATACGTTTTCGACTGCTTATATTGCGACAATTGATAACCTTTAAAGTATTGCGACACATGACGTGCTAGAAACACCCCACAACCTTGTGTCATGGCAACTTCTTGCAAGTGATACTGGGCCAATTATCCGTCCTGACGAAGCTGTCTCGAGCTTCTCTACACCTCGCGTGGGACAAAAGCAATACCCAGCCTCCAGGTAGACTACCATTTCAGTGAATATGTTGGAATGTCTAGACGGCATTCGCATATCTGAGATCTCTCTCAAAATTTCAACATTATATAAATCATCTTCCTCGTTAATTGTAAACACGGGGGACCATAGTGTCTAGGTATAGAGAGATCGTGGCGAGTATCAAGGTTGACTGCTTCCATATCTCTCCCCTAATTCGCATCTGATGCCTTCCAATGCGTCCATTCAACTATCTATGCAGTTTATCAAACTGGCCAGAGTGAAACACAGTCAACCGGGCATAGTCTACCGGTTCGGGGGCTGTGCAGTTCCGGTGTCGATAGGTTACCACATGATGATAAAAACATACTCCATGATATACAATCTAGGCATGACCCTAAAATCATTGAAAATCATTGATGATTTTTCAGAATGATGAATATATGCCTGTTGCCTGGTTATGGCGACCAGGTTGATCAAGGGATAGTAGCGCCACGAGACCTAGATAGATAATGTGCTACAAACTGCACTTGTGTCCGGCGGAAAATATCCATGCGATCAGTAGCCATCATGTCCAACAGGAAGAACGAACACAAGCCACAAGGTCTTCTTTTCTATGCCTGCGAACCAAGCCTGGGCGGTCTTTAGTTCGTATGTAGTGCTGCTCTAGTGTCCATTGTGGAGCTTGGCCCATCCACGACGCGATTTATCACGTACGAAGCAGGCATAACCGATTTAAACCGGATCCAGCAGAAAATTCAAATTAAGCTGGTACATCAACCTTTTGCCATTGATGTTTGTTGTTTCTGCTCTTCTCCGAGTAGAAGGCCAAATCGATAGAGAGATCATCATGACTTGAAACCTACATGGGATGTACTGTGGAGAGCGGGAGTGGCAATCGGTGGGGAACCACGAGGGAAGGGCCGCGAGTGATCGGAATGCTCGGCCGGAATCTCCCTCCGAGCCCTCTGGTCCATAGGCGATTAGACTGTTTTCCATCGCATCCCTGCAATTTATTCCCTCATGTCCACTTTCAAGAGGGGTAATCAGTCGATAGTGGTTGCGATGCCAGGAGAGAGGGGAAACCGGATAACGGAGCAGAGTCCTCCGCCTGCTCAGCCCCATGAAATCAACATTCCCTGACAAACATCGGGGGAATGCACTCCGTGAGCGCGATGTGCCGCTACGATTATGGAAATCCACTTGCCTGGGAGACCGTCACATCCATGCATGACTAGAATGGTAGCTTCCTAAATAGGCTCAGCCAAGTGTGGTAGATTCATTCCACTTGCATCACTGGCGCACAGCGACAAGTGATGCCTTCGATCGGCCATGGAGGAAGGCCAACCGATAAACGGGCTCAGTACACTGCGGCTGTTCCATCGGTCGTCTGGACCCCTACTCGAGCCAATTCGAAGAGCACATGGAAGCAAAGCTCCAATGGATCGCAAAATAGTACCGTCGATGCGCGCGAATGGTTTCGGCGCTGAGCTGCACGATGGCATCGACGGCGCCCAGCCATTGTCCAGCCATCCACCTCACATTAGCGTGGTGTCAACCGGTATAGCGGCCATGATTACGACCCGGACGAACCAATGGTCGACGTGACTCCATTCGAAAACCCCTTTTAACCATCCACGGTATAGAGGGAATGACGTATGGATACCATCCCGTCTCCAATCAGAATGGCTTGCCCAGCGTCCAAGAGTGTAACCACCACCATAGGCGATGGGACGGTCGACATGAGATTCTTGGTTTCCCGTTATTCCCCCCTGGTGAAACTTTAGTGAAATGCAATTCGATTGGATCCCTGATGATAGGACCCCTTTTACGTTCCCAATGCTTCCAATTTCTCTTGTCCCCCGAAATGGCTGCAGCCACAAACCGTGGCGTGTCCGTAGTTCTGGTCGAAGGCGTTTCCCTCTTGTCGGTTGACATGCGCGTGGGAGGCTTGGGAACATCGACAAGATAGTTGTGGTTTGATGGCCCCGTTGGTAGATCCGAGTCAGATGGCGTAGGGGATGATATCAGAAGAGACGATCAACCGGAGGAGAGAGAGATGTGGGTGTCAGTGATATGATCAAGAGGCACGGGGTGGAGAGCCTGCCAATACAGGCAACTGCTTTTGCTTTCTCCACCTGCGATTTCACCTCCAATGTCTTCATTTTTCTTTCTTCGCTTCTCCCCACCACTATGATCTTGTTGGTCAATTTTTTCTAAACTTTAATTCGCTCTTCTTTATGCACCTCGCCTATCCTTTCGCCGGATTGACACTGCTTCTCGAAATGCTCGCATTGCATCCAACTTCCCCCGCAAACTGCCGATCCGTCGGCCCACTCTGACAGCGAGCGATGCAAAGCTGACGGAGGGTGGAGACTGGAAACAGGTCCATCCAACGAGCATTCACACGGCCTCCTCTCGCGCAGTATCATGTCTCCTCGTATCGTCCCGGAGCGCGCCCCACCGGGCCCAGGGATCGCAAAGCTCGCAGCGAACGTTGTCCGTGTTGATTGGCGGCCGTGCGCGCATTGTCGCAGTATCAGCCAAGGAAAGTTCAAGGGCAGTAATAATAATATCTCAGGCTGGCTGGGCGGCGACGCCATGGTATAAAAGGTCGCACCATGTCCTGTCGCCCGGGTGGACGCTCGATTGTGTTTCTTCTTCTATGCATTGTCGCTCTCCCCTGACATCCCTGTCTGCGATCAGCTCGGTTTGAAGCCTCTTGGAAGAGTCCCATCTATCATCGACATTGATCAATTGTAGCCGGCTGTCCTGTTCAACATGATCGCTCCAACCGATCCAGTGACGTCCTCAAACTCGGTCATGAATGGTGTGACCCAGTATAATCATGAGGATGTACCACAAGATACCCTGTTTGATAAGGTTATCGTCGTTGTAGGTATGTGATCGGCATCGTGATCGACAACGGCCCCTCCCTCACAACCCCACTAATCTCCTGCTAACGTCCCCACCCTAGGTGGTTCCAATGGCATTGGGGCGAGTCTCGCGGAATTGTGCTGCTCCAACACCTCCTACGTCTGCATCGGCGACATTGATGACCCCCCTGGCGAGGCATTGGCCCGCAAGTGCCAGGATCGCTGGCCCGCCATCTCGGACCCTAACCAACCGCCCAAGCCTCCGCGGGCCTCGTACCGGCATGTCGACGTCACCGACTACCAGTCCGTAGTGGATCTCTTCGAATTTGCCTTTGCGACCTACAAACGCATCGACCACGTCGTGGTCACGGCGGGAAGTATGGCTACGGGAGACAACTGGTTCGACCAGAGCCTTAGCTTCAGGACGGTCAGAGAGGCAAGCTTCCCTTCCCGTCTCACAGGTCACGCATGTCATCTAACTATACCACCAGCCCCCTTCGTCGAAGGACATTGATGTCAACCTCACCGGTTCCCTCTATGTCACCCGGGTGGCGAGCGTCTACCTCCGTCACAACCGAGGCCCCTGGGCTGACCGTTCGATCCTGCTCTTTTCCTGTGCGGCCGGATTTAAAGAGATGCCCGGCGTCCCTATCTACCAGGTCGCCAAGCACGGCATCCAGGGCCTCATGCGGTCGCTGCGCACGTACTTTCCATCTCCGTATACGCACAATTTGCGCATCAACACCATCTGTCCGTGGATGACGCAGTCGCGGTCGGTGCTGACCAAGAACATCGAAGATAGCTGGAACAAGGAAGGTCTTCCCATCAGTACTTACCAGGAAGTGGCCCGAGTGTCCGCCGGTGTGCTGGGCGATAGCTCGCTCAACGGGACGTCGATGTTTGTGGAGGGCGACCGTGCCTGGGAAATCGAGCGAAATATCGATCGGCTCGAGCCCCAGTGGCTGGGCAAGGAGCCGTCCCGTGCTCTCGGGATGGGCCAAACGGTGCTGCGCGATGCATTGGTCTGACGACGTAGAGATCTACGATGTTTCCTTGACGAATTTTCTTACTTCATACCCATCTACACTTTAATGGTGGCTATCGCCTTCAACTGAGAAGGAAAAACCGCAATCCCATGTTTGGATTTCTGGTGGAAGGATCCGTCCTTGGCTGGGTTCGTGGGTGGAATGCTAATTCTATGTTTCGGTCTTTATTTCTCTCTGGGTCACGTTTATGATGGCTATGATTTACACGCTTGTCCCGGGTTTCCTTGTTGCGGTTCAGCATGTTGTGCTCACTCCTTTGGTTTTCAATTGACCTGTATTATGCATACTCGTACTCAATCTCGCGCGTTTCGATGTATTGTTGCTCTCCTGAAAAAGTGTATCAATATCAAATAGTCTGACGGGGTGACTCGAAGCATCCCAGCCTCTGAAACCCGGCTTCAGTGGCGCGATGTTACGGTGGCTGGGTGACTAGGCAGGATAGGTTAGTTAGGCCACCCATTTTCATCATCCTTCCGCGCTGCATCATGTCAACTGCATCACTCCATCTCCACCTCGCCGACCCCATTCTTCTTCCTCTCGACATAGTAATCACAATATTAACAACAGACAACAATGCGAAACCTCTGGTGCGCCGTACTCTTTGGCGTGGCACGCGCCACCCAGACGGTGTTGCGGCCGGACGCGTCCACGGCCGACGACTATGACCACTTCCAGAGCCCATATTCACCCACCCACTCCGTCCAGATGCGACGACAGAACGAGTCAATTTGCGACGCTGGTGCAGCTCAGTATACGGGCTGGCTGAACATTGGCCCAAAACATCTGTTCTTCTGGTACTTTGAGAGCCAGAACGACCCTGCCAATGATCCTCTGACGCTGTGGATGACCGGAGGCCCCGGCGACTCCAGCATGATCGGCCTGTTCCAGGAGATCGGGCCTTGCTTGATTAACGAACACGGCAACGGAACCGCTCCAAATCCATGGGCTTGGTCGCGCAACTCCTCTTTGCTATTTGTGGATCAGCCCGTGGATGTCGGCTTCTCGTATATTGACGAGGGCCATGACGTTGCAAAGGATTCCCAGGAGGCTGCGGTTGACATGCACCGATTTCTACAGCTCTTCGTCTCCGAGATCTTTCCTCAAAAGCGCTCTGCGCCCATTCATCTTTCGGGGGAGTCGTATGCTGTAAGTCTAGCAGTCCCGGCCTCTTCCTCCCGTGTTCATCATGTACGGACTGACGTCTCCAGGGCCAATACATCCCCTATCTCGGGGCTCATATCGTGAAGCAGAACGAGCTCTATCCCACCGAGCCCCAGGTAAACCTTCAGTCGTGTCTCGTGGGCAATGGTTTCATATCCCCGATGGACACCATGTATGGCTACTGGGACACGCTATGCACCACCAATCCGGGGGTATCGACGCCCATCTTCAATCAGACGCGTTGCGACCATATGGCCGCAAACATGCCCCGCTGCATGCAAGTCGCCGAAACTTGCGCCCAACATCCAGACACCGCTCTTTGCCAGGCGGCCTACTCCGTTTGCTACGAAGGGGTCCTCTCATTGTACGAGGACGAAGTCGGCAAGGGCGGTCGCAACCGATTTGACAGTAAGCTCCCTTCTCTCCCCAAACCATATAGCCCCTAACGCAGGAACCTCATCAACAGTCACCGCGACATGCGAGGTAGACGAATTCTGCTACATTGAAGCAGCCCATATTGAACAGTTTCTCAACTCGCCCACCGTCTGGGACGCTCTATCTCCCCCAAAAGAAGTCACCACATATACAGTTGAATCGAGCAACGTAGTCAAAGCATTTGACACCACCCCCGAGGGCATGACGTCTTCCTCCGAGCATGTTGTTTTTCTCCTCTCCCGCGGGATCCACTTCCTCGCGTACCAGGGAAACCTTGACCTTGCCTGCAACACGGCCGGGACTCTGCGGTGGGCTGATGCACTGCGCTGGAAGGGTCAGCCTGAGTTTGCATCAAAGTCGCTCCGGCCTTGGAATGCACCAGCGATTGGGCGCAGTGAGCCGGTCGGGACGACCAAGGAAGTCAATATCAAGGTAGGAAATGACGGAGGGGCGGTGCGGTTTGCATTTGTGACGGTAGATGCGGCGGGTCATCTTGTAAGTCTTCTTTCTTTCGTTCTCTCTTTCTCTTCATTTCTTTTCCAGTGGGATGGTTGAGAGGAGATTATCAAGTACTGACCCCTAGCAGGTACCACAAGATCGCCCGGACGTGGCGTTTGACATGATGCTGCGATGGATTACGGGAGCTCCGTTTGTTGTGTCATGATGAAAAGAGGCGGCGCTACCAAGCTCCCTATCACTCCTTCTATAGTCTGTTAACCCCTAGGAACCTGAGATCAATTATATTACTTATATTCATAGATATATATTTGAATATATCATGTGCTGTCTAATCAGCCTTCACCCATTGTGTGCATTAAGCTCTCCATTAGGGAAGACTTCCTCTCGTGGTCCAATTCACGATGGGAGTTCGGTGCGAGAGAACGTTCGCGGCGCAGAGAGCTCCCACGGTCCCTTACTCTGGGATCCTGCATCTACCTCCGCTATGTTTTGGCGACCGTTTTTGCAGGCTATAGCCTCGTTCTGCTCGCTTTCATTCTTTTTCCTGAGCAACCACCATGCCACCCCAGCCAATATCGCGCAGCCAGCGACCGGCCCGATCACCGCACCAGCAATCCAAGCCTGGCTGCTTCCCGTCTCGGCCGATGGCTCAGTATGATCGATTATGGTCACTGTGGCGGTAGCGGAGGATCCGGTAAGGGATGGACCCGGAGTCGCCGTTGCTTGTGAGATATGTGAGACGGTTGATATCAGATATCATGGATCGCCAGTCCACTTACCGGTTGTTTCAGCGGGATTCTGGCGGTAGAATGTGGGATTCTTCACCTCCGTCGTGTCCCGACACCACATCAACCGATTCCATGTGGAGGCACCTTTGGATTCATAGACCGACCATGTCATGCACTCCGAACCTTTACGGCTATAATATCATGAGCTCGAGGGTATCAGGGACAAGTTGAAGATTAAAAGAAGCCATTTACCAGATCTCAGAACTATCCTGGGTACGCATCAATGTATTACCATTCTTGCAAGCGATTGGGATGTTCGTTTCCCCTGGACTATTACATCCCACTTTATCTCCAAGAACTGCGTATGTGACGCTATCCTGGCAGCTTTCTGGAGCCCCTAACAATATTCCTGTATTTAGCATGGCTCATGTCGATACATGAAGGCGGAGATCCCCGACTTACACATTCGTCCAGTCGGCTCCCATGAATACCCTATGAAGTTTTCACCCTCGCTCGTTGCTCCCCTCACGCGAGCTACTATCAGGAATAGAACGCATAGTATGGCCTTCATAATGCTGAAAGAGTATAACCCAGGAACAAAAAACAGACGGACAAGTGTATGGTATACTCCTCGAGTCTTACCTGAGGTCTTCTGGGAAGGGGGTAAAAAGAGGGTCAAGCTCTCGCGAGGCTGTGACAATTTCTTCTTTCTTACACGCTGTAAAGCCTCGCGTCGATCGGCGTCTTGATCACGTGGCTGGAACTAATTTATTAGTGTACAAACTAGATAACTTATTGTTGTTTGTAAAGCATTGCAAAGCAGTGATGTACAGTCCCTAAAAGGCCCCGCGTAGGAGTAAGTCCCCCAAAGCAGCGGCAGGGAACCTCCGAATGCGCCTATGTCGGTGCCCTAGAAAGCAACCACTTAGGAGCCTTGAAAGGAACTACACAGAGCCTTCAAAGCAACAACAGGAGAGTTCTAAGAGCACCCGCATAGGACTCCTGAAAGCACTGCAAAGGACAGCACGGAAGCTTCCTCGCCTTCACTCACGTAGGACCCCTGAAAGTCCTCACATGAGATCTCCAAAAGCGTCCATTTCGAACCATCTAAAGCACCTGTGTGGGACTTCTAAAGCAGCTATGCAGCAATATGTGGCTCAAAAGATAGTCATACAATTAGTATCTATTTAAGCAATAGTCCAGTTCTAGAAATAATCACAATCAACACACTCTAAGAGAAACTTTTTAGGGGATTCTTGAAGTTGGTGAATTAAAAACAAAAACAGTGTGTTATTAAGCACCTGAGAGGAGTTAAAATCCACTAGAGAACTCTGCGCAGACTGCAGTGGATTTTGCATGTTCTTTTCATGATATTAGAGGTATCAAGTGGGTTGGCTCACCCAGCTAGCGGAGCCTCCATAAGACCGTCTCGTCAAGCTGCACCCACCCTTCTGGAGGAATATCCAATGTCATATACGAACCGTGCGGGTACCCTTCATGCCAAGCACACTTGCACGCGGATCATTCCCTCTAATGTTCCTATTAGCCGATAGCCTTGGGAACCAAGCAATGCCTCAGCCGGGCACGGGACAAGGCTAAGACGACTCGTGCGCCTCAGCACGCCATGCGAGTCAGTTTACCATGGTTTTTATGATTGTTGACTATCTTGACTACCTACTATCTCCATGGGGGAGAATGTGACAGAGGAGAGGAGCCAGTCGTCTTCTACGGTATGTTAAGATGTTAAAGATGTCACAGTGGGGTTGAACTGTTGAGAGCAACAGAGGACGACTGCCTGAGGAAAACTACGCCAAGTTTATATAGTGATATTTGTTGGTTTTGGAAAGACCGGTGTTAACCTCAATATTACCATTCAAGGGTTTCAGCTCAAGGTATGTGTAAATATATCTTGATACATAAGGTACTATTCTACTACTGCTATACAATCAGTGTAACAATCGTCTATGGTTCAGGATACACGAACACCTGATACAGTTTATGGCATATTCCTATATTTTGTATAAAGAAGCCCACAATCCCCGTAATTGACTATCAGCCTGCTATATATTGAATCATGAAACTCAAAGCTGTTCTGACCGGCAGGTGGAGAAGCCCAATCTAATTCTGTCCAGTCGCAAACACGTTCTAGGCACGTGAGCCCCTTGCTTATCGGCAGCATCAACGGGGGAGTCAAGTTTCAACGCTGAACAATTCCCTTCACACTTGAGATCATTCGACACCTACCATCACGATGGTGCACTGGATTCCTCTCTCCAGGCTGCTCTTCTGGACTATCTGGCCTGCGGCGACATCAGCGAAACAATTGATGGACGACCGTCATGTATCCGAAGATCCCCTAGTAGCAGACCAGGTGCTATCGACACCAACTGCGTATGATTTCCCTATCCTAGGGAGTAATGGCCCGGAATTATTCCCGATGCGCCCGTGTCGGGGAATCCAGCTCGCGGAGGCGACAATCGACAAGTTGCAGGAATATCTATCGACAGGCGCGCTGACCAGCGTCGACCTGCTACATTGCTATCTGGGCCGCATTTTCCAGACCGACAGTTATCTTTCGTTCGTATCAACAAGCCTTCTTCTGCTTGAGAACTTTTGCTGATAATATCAAGAGCCATCATCCAACACAACCCCGATGCCTTCTCCATCGCAGAATCCCTAAACGCTGAGCGCGCCTCAGGCAAAGTTCGTGGTCCCCTGCACGGGATACCGTTCGTAGTCAAAGACAACATCGCCACCAAGGACCGCATGGAGACCACAGCTGGCAGTTGGGCTCTTCTAGGATCGATTGTGCCGCGAGACGCATTCGTCGTACACCAGCTGCGCAAGGCCGGCGCTCTGCTGCTGGGAAAAGCCGCGTTGAGCGAATGGGCCGATATGCGCTCAAATAATTACTCAGAGGGCTTTAGTGCGCGTGGCGGACAATGCCGCAGTGCGTATAATCTCACGGTGAACCCTGGTGGTAGCAGCTCGGGTTCGGGAGTTGCGGTTGGTGCGAACCTCGTTCCGTTTGCTTTGGGGACTGAGACGGACGGTAGTGGTATATAACTCTTCTAGCTCGAACCTTCTGTCCTTCAACCCTAACATTCCGGCAGTCATCAATCCCGCACAGCGGAATGCTATAGTCGGCATTAAACCAACAGTTGGGTTGACGTCACGAAATGGACTGATCCCCGAGTCACTTAACCAGGACACCGTGGGCGTATTCGGCAAGACCGTGCGAGACGCGACATACGTACTGGACGCCATCTTTGGCATTGATCCGCGGGACAATGCAACCCAAGCACAGCGAGGTCAGACACCCCCAGGCGGCTATAGCCAGTTTCTCTCCGATCGGTCTGCGCTCAAAGGCGCCGTGTTCGGCCTCCCATGGGAATCGTTCTGGCGCCTGGCGAACCCTACCCAACTCTCGCAGCTTCTCGAGCTTATCGAAATGATCCAAAAGGCGGGAGCGACCATCATCAATGGGACCGAGCTACCTCACCATCGCACCATCGTGTCGCCAGATGGATGGAATTGGGATTATGGCAGCCAGAGAGGGTACCCCAACGAGTCCGAATACAGCTATGTCAAGGTGGATTTTTACAACAACCTCAAGACATATTTAACCGAGTTAGACAATACAAATATCCGTTCGCTGGAGGACCTGGTTGAATACAATAAGGCCAATGTCGGGTCTGAGGGAGGGCAGCCTGGCATTCACCCAGCCTTCGGTTCAGGTCAGGATGGATTAGAAGCATCGCTAGCTACCAAAGGTATTCAGAATGATACATACTGGCAGGCACTGAAATTCTGCCAGCGGACAACGAGAGAAGAGGGCATCGACGCGGCGCTGCGCTCCGGAAAGCGAACACTCGACGGGCTGTTGGTGCCACCAGATGTTGCGCAGAGCATCCAAATCGCAGCACAAGCCGGCTACCCTGTGATTACGATCCCGGCTGGCACCGATCCAGGGTCCGGGATGCCGTATGGGTTGGCGATCATGCAGACTGCTTTTGCAGAAGAGACATTGATCAAGTATGCCAGTGCGATTGAGGATCTGCAGAGAGAGACGAATACGCCGTGGAAACGCAGCCTTCCCAAGTGGCGGGGTTACCTTGTTCGGAATATCCCCGTCATCAATTGAGTTTGATCTCAGGGGAATGGTGATGAATACTTCTAATTGCCTTTTCGGAGAAGTATTAATTCCTTGTGCACATTGGGGCCCATGAGCGGCTGAGCTTTGTTATGGGAATACATCTGTATATTTAAGCTTTGCGAGGTGGACGGAAGATTCCGTTTCATTTGTGGTTTTGTTGGAATAGTGCAATTGATTCTATGTAGGTGATTGTGGATTATAGATTGTCTATCAATTCCGTCAGTGGGTCCCTGGTCGCACAGCAAAGCTGACCATTGTCGGAGGGGCTTCCTCGCTGGTTGCTGGCCCGTTGAAGCCTTCGACATGCACCGAGCGCATCTGTCATGTGTCAGCGCCAGTCCATCATCATGCACGCGTGAAACAAACCTCGAATCTCATAATTATCAGCGCAACGACTTTTTTCACTTCCATCCAGGCCGCCCAGCCTTCTGGGCAGGTCCGGATGCCTTGGGAGAATGGAAACAAGTTGTCCTCCATGCGCCTCCGTTGCCATTGGTCGATCGCAAGCCATCGGTCCGGTTGAAATGCCTGACTGTTGGGTCCGAAGATTTCGGGATTCCGCCGCATTGTATCAGAGTGTGAGATAATCACTGTATCCTCTGGCACATGTAGGCCTGCGATCGTAATGCCTCTCTCTGGAGCAATCGTCTTCACGGAGTGGCCCGGGGAGAAAAGTCTGATCGCTTCCTTCATGACAGCATCGAGGTATCGCAGACGATTCAAATCTGCCCATTGGGGGGTTTCTGAGATGATTCTTGCCTGGACTGCAGTGTCGAGCTCGTGCCGAAGTTTGCATAGTATCGAAGGGTGGCACAATAGGGCGAGGAACACGGAAACAAAAGCCGCATTAATGCAGTCAATGCTCGCTACCATGGCCTGAAGTCTCCGATATTCTCCCATACTGCGGGCTCTTTGGCCAGGGGAATTCTTCGCAGGCGAGCGTGCGTTGGACCCCATCTCCGGCATACGCATTGGCCTTGGATCAGATAGCAACCCCCCGCGAGTCATCTTCAACCGCGCACCGGGACTCCCTAGGACGAGGTACTCGATTGTCGGAAATGCGAACCAACCCTTTAGGGTGTGATACCAGCGGCCCGAGTGGACTTCATTGCGAAGATGCGCGGTCCGTTCAATAAGATCGTCTAGAATCAGACGGCCAACAAAATGCGTCACAAAGAAACGAAACGACTCCGTCAGCTCGACAACACGCTGTCGTTGGAGGTTCTCTACAAGGTCGGTTGCCAAGTGGTCAATCACACCCTCGTATTGCGCCGCGCTCGCGATGGTCTGCTGAGCGGTCTCATTTTCCTAGACGGTATTAATTTCGTGCCATGACTTTGGCTGGAATCCACACCATGACATACCTCTTCGTGCAGTTGGCGCCCATGAATGTACGAGATCGATTCTGGATCCGCCAAGCTCACACAATTTGGGCCCAGACGCACAAGGGGACCATACTTCCAGTGATAGGTAGTCAACAGACGGCCAAAGTTGGAGGCGTTCTGGGCACGTTTATGCCAGAAGTCGGACCATCCGGCCAGTCGCGGGCCTGGAATCGACATCAGGCGGATATAGTTGCCCACCAGGCACCACGACACCGACAGTAGCAAGAGCAGAATGGCTATTGCGGGCGCCACCATTCCAGACTAGGCTACGGGCCCAACTCATCGTCCGAGCGACAATAGCGATGGATTTTCCAGGTTGGTGGAATTTGTTGCATCGATAGACTGGGTCGAAATTGTAGTAGGACCACCCTCCTGACAGGTTTGACCCGCTGCGCCATTATTGACCTCGTTACCCAAGGCGGGGAGTGCCTCGTGGTAACTCAAGGTCAGCCTCCTTTTCCTGCAGCCGCATTATCCCGAAGCGAGAAAAAAAACCGGGCGATCCAATAGGCGATCCACGACGATTCAATGCACCCGTTCGGACACTATTGTCATTGGTAAGACCATCCGAGCTGCAGTGGGGTCACCAGACGATAACTATTCTGTGTCATGCTGGAGATAGTGAACCTGTCGCTCATAGGCTACCAAGTTCCGTATATAGCCACCTCCACTTGGATGAAGGATGGGATACCCCATGTTTGAAAGGGGCTGTCGTGTTCGGCCCGATAGGCGTACAAGCTTCCTGTCCACACCTTGTTGCTGATTGAAGGAAGAGAACAAAATGTGGAGAAGTGAAGCCAAGAGAGAAACGAGATTGGAGGGAACGAAACGTGACCTCGGCATGGGCTCCACTCACCGCCTTCGGGGGGGTTCCAGGCTGGTCTGCCTCAGGCTTCCATGTTGTGGAGATCGCAGAGAAGGAACCCAGACGGCGAGACCACCAACCTCTACAACTTTTATTCTTCTGGATCTTAGAGACTTACAACACTGGGAGTCTGCAGGGTATATCTTCCTTTGCACGTAAGATAGGTCCGCTATCCACTCCGCCCACCACTAGATCATCCCCACCTGCGATATGGTCCTTGCACTTCCCCGCTACGACGACTAGGTTTATGAATCCTCCAGCCAATGGGTTACGATCGGCCCCGCGGAGCCCTGCAGCCTCGCTCCGATGATCGATTGAACTTGAGACGCTCGGTGGTGGCGTGTAATAGATGTCGCAATCGGAAAACCCGATGTGCGGGGAATCCGCCGGCGCCGTGTGCCGCCTGTGAGGATGTCGGCCATGCCTGTGTCTATTCCGAGGCCGAAAAGCGCGTGTCGATATCGGAGAGGTAAACAGAAAATGGTGCAGTGGCTTTCATCGACAGTGGACTGATCAGCCGTCAGTTATTACCGTCAACTTCAAACTCAGGCGCAAGCAAACCGCCCAGGTGTGTATACCTTCGATCCTTTCAGCGGGTCTTTCCATTGATTGAACGTGGTCGTTTTATAGGAAGCTTGATAGATGACCGTCATCTGTCGCCCTCGCTTGCAACTCCTGGATCCTCCCAGGCGACTTCAGGTCTCTCTAATGCGGAAATCCCAGCGGAGCGGGATGACTGGTGGTACAAGGGTTCTGACGATCTGTTCCTCAACCATTCGGGAGAGCACCGTATGGCTTCTCTCTTCCTGACGTTCGATAATCGATAGCTGACGTAGATAAGAATATGTGGGTGCGTCGTCGGCCACGCACATGGCCAAACGTCTTCACCCAACATCCAATAATTTTGCGTGGGATGTGCGACCCTTGTACGATGATCCGTCATCTTTGCGACGGTCGGTCAGTCGTGCTCTACCCCAGATGCCACCATTCGAGTTTGCCAAGAGATTATTCTGGGTGCAATACACCTACATTGGAACCATCTTTTCTCTCATCCATCCCGACGACTTTGAAAGACGGCTGGCGATCGTCTACAACCGACCTCCGGATGTCTCCAATCGGGAGTCGTGTCTGGTCTACTGCCAGGTGCTACTCGTCATCGCCTTTGGACTGATGTATTCGGTGAACCAGTGGTCAGGAGATGATGGTCCACCTGGGTTCAGATACTTCAAACACGCCTTGCGATTCTTGCCGGATATCCACGAGGACGGCTCCATCTTTTTCGTCGAAGTGCTCTGCTACGTGGCGTATTACATGCAGAACCTCAACCGGCGGGATGCGGCATTTCTATACATCGGACTGGCCCTTCGGATGGCCATCTCACTTGGCCTTCACCAGGAGGTGTCCGACCCAGCCATTGGGGAAGAAGATCGGAACCGTCGCCGCCGTGCCTGGTGGTCGGTGTATAGCTTGGATCGGCTGCTTTCGGTGAAATCTGGCAACCCTATTACCATCCAGGATGAAGACATTGGCACCACCTGGCCGATTTCGATGAATGGATCAACCACGGCACCATGGCCGTCCGTCGTGCTCACTCACTACACTCAACTGTCTCGCATTCTGGGCCGTGTGGGTGAGGAAATCTACCGGAAGAAGCCCCGATCTGGCTCCAACCTCCTCATGTCGGTGCAGAGCATCACGAACGATTTATCCAAGTGGCTACGGCAGATCCCAGACCGGCTTCGGATCGACTTTTCGACCCTCGGCACCCACGTGAACCGGGAATCGGTATCCATATTCTTACACTTTTACTCTTGTGTGAACATGACGGCCCGGCCCCTGGTCTTCTACGTGATTCAACGCCGCTTGGACGGGGATGCTCAAGGCTCGGCCAGCGATGACTGGCGAGATGGGCTGTCGCAGAACACGGTGGCCGTCATTGACAGCTGTATCACTGCGGCTCGCGCCACGACCTTGATCATGGACGCCGCAGCCAAGCACAACTTACTTGGTATGCACTTTCTACCCGTCAGAGGGGGCCGCTGACTGATTCATACTGCCTCAGCTACATACGGGTATCTCGATGGAGAATACGTCTTCTCGGCCGCTCTACTGCTCGTCATGGTTAATGGCGCCTTCCCCCCAGATGACACCAATACACGGACCATGGAGATGGCATTGGCTCTCCTTCGTGGGATGGCGGACCGGGGGAACGTGTACCTCGCGTCGCGCCATGCACTTCTCTTGGAGCTACAGGCGGCCATCAGCCCGAAGCGCATGGATGTCGCTGCAGAATCACCGGTTACCACCAGTAGTGGTGCTCACCATACGAGCCCGACAATGAACATGCTAGATGAACGACCCCCTGCAGTATCAACCGAGTGGCCTCTACCGCAGGATTTGTCGTCGGTGCGAGACATCTCCTTCAACTTTGACGTCACCGAGTCGGATCCCGGGCTTTGGGAAGAGGTATTGGATCAGATTGATATCGACATGGATACTGACTGGATTGAGAGCACGCTACGGAGGTGACTGGGTTTACGAGGCTACGTCGTATGATTTTTGCGTATGGAGTATTGGGTTACTTACGAAGCTCAAGGGTGTCATGATGTCTTTGGTAGCCTGCGGCAGACTTGAAATCACTACCGTTGTTAGAGGAATATTATGTCTAGTTCTAATAAACAAAACGAGATTAATCCCCATATACCTGGAGGAGCCTACAACACTAGATCACAACTAGTAAATTATCAGACTCACATTTACATATATCTGTGCTGTTCACGTTACCAGTAGTCGTACCTTGGGTAACCTCCCAACTAAGACACATTGATTGGGACCAGTGTCTGGATAGGGTAATACCATATCCCGTACCACCTATCTCCGATCCTATACATCCTGTATACCACACCACTCGTTTCATTCCCATCATCTAAAGAAACCCCCGGATCCCCTGATGCCGGCGCTGTCGGGCCGCCCGCTCCGATCGAGGGGTCATCGGCCCGACACGTGACCATGCGGGGATGGTCGACCAGAAAGATAAGGCAGAAAGTGGATCGTTATCGGGACTGCGGGGAGCTTTTTGAACTATTTGAACTGCGCCGAACCCTCCGCTCTTCAGTGATTTCCCCATAGACTCCATTCCTTATACCCCCTCCCACCCAACTCCCTTTCTTTTCTCGCCTCTCCACCTCTCACATTCAAGAAGATGGACGAGTCAAGGAAAATCACCATCTCCATCGACCGTGGTGGCACCTTTACAGACGTGCACGCCATCGTACCGGGCCGCCCTGACATCATCCTAAAGCTACTATCCGTCGACCCCGGTCACTACCAAGATGCACCGACAGAAGGCATCCGACAGATTCTCGAGCTGGTAACGGGAAAGCCGCATCCCCGGGGTCAGCCGCTGGAGCTGGGTCCGATCGGCAGTCTGCGGATGGGCACAACCGTGGCGACGAACGCGCTGCTGGAGCGCAAGGGCGCGCGCTCGGTCTTATTCACAACGCGGGGATTCCGGGATCTGCTGAAGATCGGGGACCAGTCTCGACCGAATATTTTCGATTTAAGCATGGCTCGGCCAGGGGTGTTACCGGAGGGCGTGGTGGAAATTAACGAGCGTGTCGTGCCGTGTCATCCGTCGGCGGATAAGGATTGTTTTGCCGAGGCGCGGGTGGTGGAGGGTGTGACTGGGGAGAAGTTCAAGGTCGTTCAGGAGTTGAATATGGAAGAGGTGGAGAGTGAGCTGCGCCGGTTAAAAGAGGAGGGATACCAGTCTCTGTCTGTTGCGCTGGTGCACTCCTTCGCCTACCCGGATCATGAGCGCAAAATCGGTGATCTTGCGCGGAAGATGGGCTTTTCTGTCACATTATCTTCGCAGCTGCAGCCCATGATCAAGATCGTTCCCCGAGGCATGTCCGCTGCGGCGGATGCCTATCTTACTCCGGTGATCAAGACTTACATTGATTCGATCTCGTCGAGCTTCGAAGGCGGGCTGGAACGCCAGCATGAGTGTCGATTCGAGTTCATGCAGTCCGATGGTGGATTAGTAGACTTCCGCAAATTTAGCGGCCTGAAGGCTATTCTATCCGGTCCTGCCGCCGGTGTGGTCGGTTTTGCGGCCACCAGCTATGACCCGGAGGAGAAGACACCCGTCATTGGTTTCGACATGGGCGGCACGTCGACAGATGTGTCGCGATTTGACGGCCATCACGAGCATGTTTTTGGATCCAAGGTGGCCGGTGTTCTCATCCAGTCGCCTCAACTGGACATCAACACCGTGGCTGCTGGCGGTGGCTCGATCCTGTCGTGGCGCAACGGACTTTTCTACGTCGGACCTGAGTCCGCTTCTGCCCATCCGGGCCCTGCATGCTACCGCAAGGGTGGCCCACTGACCGTGACAGACGCAAATCTGTTCTTGGGCCGTCTGATGCCGGAATATTTCCCTCACATCTTTGGCCCCAACGAAGATCAGCCGCTGGACATCGAGGTCACCACCAAGCTGTTCAACGACCTGACGGACAAGGTCAACACCGAGAGAAAGGAAAAGGGACAGCCTACGTACACGGCGGAGGAGGTGGCCCTGGGTTTCCTCAAGGTCGCAGATGAGTCGATGGCTCGTCCTATCCGCGGGTTGACTGAAGCTCGTGGGTTCGAAACTGCATCGCATCATCTTGCTTGCTTCGGTGGAGCAGGTGGCCAGCATGCGTGCTCGGTCGCTGCATCGCTTGGAATCTCTCGCACGATCATTCATCAGTTCTCTTCGGTTCTTTCTGCCTACGGCCTGGCGCTGGCTGAGGTCGTCAAGGAGTCCCAGGAGCCGGTCTCCAAAGATTACCTGTCCTCCAAGTCTAATCTGGATGGCCGGTTTGTGGAGATGATGAAGGCGGCGACGGAAGAGATGGAGGTCCAGGGATTCCGCGGCGACCAGGTCCACCATGAGCTATATCTTAATATGCGCTACGAGGGCTCTGACACTAGCTTCATGATTTTAAAGCCTGAAGATGAGTCCGGGTTCCTCGAGCAATTCCGTGCCCGTCATCGTCGCGAATTCAACTTCAACTCCGACCGTCCGGTGTTGGTGGACGACATCCGTGTACGGACGATTGCCTCGTCCAAGGTACGCACGGAGAAGAGCCCACTGGTGCAGCTGAAGGAAGCAACGCTGCAGGATATCTCAGGACCCCCTCACAACACGACCAAGGCCTACTTTGACGGATATCCGGACCGGATTGACACCGCGGTCTATCTCCTGGACAAGCTGGACCGCAGCACCCGGGTGCATGGCCCCGCCATCATTATCGACAAGACGCAGACGATCGTGGTGGCCCCTAACGCGGTCGCCAACATCTTGGAGACGTGCATTGTCATTGACCTGCAAGAATCCAAGAACCCCGTCGCGAAGAATGTGTCCACCGAGATCGATCCTATTCGGCTCACCATTTTCGGCCATCGATTCATGTCGATTGCGGAACAGATGGGCCGTACCCTGCAGAAGACGTCCGTGTCGACCAACATCAAGGAGCGCCTGGACTTTTCGTGCGCGCTATTCTCTCCAGACGGCGGACTTGTCGCCAATGCGCCCCACGTCCCTGTCCATCTGGGATCCATGCAGTTTGCTGTGCGCTACCAACATCAGAAATGGCTGGGCAACCTCAAGGATGGCGACGTGCTGGTGGCGAACCATCCGACCTGTGGCGGGACGCATTTGCCCGATATCACGGTACGTTCAATTCCTCTGTCATCCCCATTCTATCATACTAATATGAGACGGTAGGTCATTACACCCGTTTTCGACCGACCGGGTGGCAGCGAGATAATGTTCTACGTGGCCTCGCGTGGCCACCATGCCGATATCGGCGGTATCCTCCCCGGGTCTATGCCGCCCAAGTCAACGGAGCTGTGGCAGGAAGGCGCCGCGATCGAGGGTGACAAGATCGTCAGCAATGGCGTCTTCGACGAGGATCGTGTGATCGAGCTGCTGGTGCGCCAGCCCGCCGAACACCCCGGGTGCTCGGGGGCGCGCTGCATCAGCGACAACCTGTCAGATCTGAAGGCGCAGATTGCAGCCAACACGCGGGGCATCGGTCTCATCCAAACGCTGTTCGCGGAGTACGGCACGGAGACGGTGCAGAGATACATGTACGCCATCCAGTCGACAGCAGAGACGGCGGTCCGCAATCTCTTGAAGGAATTACACCAGAAGTTCGGTGGTCAACCACTCGAAGCCGTCGACTACATGGACGACGGCACCCCGATCAAGCTAAAAGTCACCATCAACGACACGGACGGGTCGGCGGTGTTTGACTTTGCGGGGACAGGGCCCGAGGTGTACGGGGGTTGGAACGCGCCGATCGCGATCACACACTCCGCCATCATCTACTGCCTGCGCTGCATGATCAACGCGGATATCCCGCTGAACCAGGGGTGTCTAGCCCCGATCGACATCCAGGTCCCGTCGCCCAGCCTGCTGTCCCCGACGAAGACGGCAGCCGTCGTCGGCGGCAACGTGGTCACGTCGCAACGCATCACCGACGTGGTGCTCAAAGCGTTCCGCGCCTGCGCAGCGTCACAAGGATGCTGCAACAACCTCACCTTCGGGACGAACTCGCGGACAGACCCCGACACAGGGGCCACGATTCCCGGATTCGGCTACTACGAGACGATCGCCGGCGGCAGCGGCGCAGGACCGACCTGGACAGGCGAGTCCGGCATCCACGTACACATGACGAACACACGGATCACCGACCCCGAGATCCTGGAGAAGCGATACCCCACGCTGCTGCGGCAGTTCACGCTACGGACGGGGTCCGGCGGACGCGGCAAGCACCAGGGCGGCGATGGCGTGGTGCGCGAGATTGAGTTCCTTTCTCCGATGGAGTGCTCGATCCTGTCGGAGCGGCGGGTGCACCGGCCTTATGGGCTGGAGGGGGGCGAGGACGCGCAGACGGGGCTGAACCTGTGGTCGACGCGGGATGCCGAGACGGGGGAGGAGCGGACGGTTAATATTGGAGGGAAGAATACGGTGTCTGTGAAGACGCATGATCGGATCGTGATTATGACGGCTGGCGGGGGCGGATGGGGAAGTCGTGAGGAATAGATTATTGATGTTTTTTATATACATAACTGTTGCAATATAAGATAATGCATCAAATGGTACTCGCAGAGCTCCGAAGTGTCTAGACATCTTGTCCAGCCAAATGGTATTCTTTGCGTCAATAAATATATATGATCAAGTCGATAGACTCAGACACTTCCATTCTATTTCTATTTCCGACAACACATATTACCAGCTCTTCCATCCCAAATGTCAATTGCAACACGGCGCTCACTCTTCCCAATCCAGTTCTGACAGTGCAAGAGGAACTGGACACAGTCATAGTGAGGCGATAGAGAGGATGACAGGCCACGGATGACTCACTCGTGGGTCTTTACCCTTTAGGCTGACCGGGTAAAACTGGATCAACTGGAGGAGATGGTGTGACTTGCGTGGGTGGTGTGATTGATATGTTCTATTTTATTTTACTGTATTGATTCTTATTCTGTTTATCTCGATGAATTGTTTTATTCGGCTAGAGAGTTGGATCGTTGTAGTATACGCGTAGCGGCGTAGGAATAGGATCATAGAGAAGGATATCGGTCTGCTGTTTTCTGCCATTTCAATGATATGAGTTCAATATTTCGATATTTCGATAATAACAGTAAAAAATCCATTGATCTTTGTCTATAAGTATATCAATAATATATCCATGTATGGATAGATGGTTCAAAACACTCCGATACCTCGAGATCCAGTTATGCACGATGCGCGAGTTATGCGGAGTCGACATGGTGCTGCTGTGCAGCTTCTGGATCATTGAAGTGTGCAACAGGATACAAGAGATCAATAAATCTCTTGAACCTTTTATCATAATTAAAGAGAAATTATAATTAGATAAAACCATCCTATCGTAAACACCATGTGGAGTAAGTAAATGAATAATACACAAAGAATTGGGATGACATAAGCGGCATCACATGTCGGATCATGCTTCTTCTTGTAATTTTTTTTTTTTAATTCAATTCTTTCATCTCGACTTTTTTTCTTTCACTTCTTTATCTTCGTCTCTGTTTTATTCTCTTCTTGACTCTCTTCCTCTGGTTCTCCACGATTTTCTCGTTTCTTCGATGCGATCATGTCCCTCCTTCCCCACTGCTGCCTGAGCCCCTCCTGACCTCTCCAGTCGGGGTATTTGTTGACCTCTCAGCTCCGAGGTCTCTCTAACTCACCCTCTCCATCCCATATAAACCGTCCGTACGACAGACCTCGCGCTCCACTGGGCTTTCTTTCTAAACCTGTTAAACCAACCCTCGCGCCTCGTTGGGATACAGCACAAACGCCGGTCGCAACCGGACTTTTTCTCCACCGGATCCCTCGTTTCTGTCGGCCATGGGGAAATCCCCCGCAGCCATCATCGTTGCCCGGTATATCTCTCTACTTCTCCTTCCCCCCTTTCTTTCCTTTCTTTCCCTTCTTTTCGCTCAACTGACCTCAAAATTCTCCCAGACATGGTGCCCGCTTAGATGCCGCTGACAAGGATTGGCACCTGACCTCCCCCACGCCTTATGACCCCCCCCTCTCCTATGGCGGTTGGATGCAGTCCCGGGCGCTTGGGGCCCGCATCGTGAACCTTGTCCATTCCATGGAATCCGCCCCCCAGCCACCACGTGCCCGTCCCCTCAACCGCAAGTTCCGCATCGTGATCCACTCCTCTCCCTATCTGCGATGCTTACAAACCGCCATCGCCCTGAGCTCGGGAATCTGCCAAAACTCTCCTGCCGGGGATTCCCCCCAGCGCCCGTCGCCGGCCCCGCAGTCCGGTCCCGTCAACGGGTGCCTCTCGCCCACCCGCACGGACAGTGGCTCTCGCTGTGTCTTGCGCGTCGACGCCTGTCTGGGGGAGTGGCTGTGTCCCGATTACTTCGACCACATCGTGCCCCCTCCCTCGTCCGAGCGCATGGTCACCGCCGCCAAGGCCGAGCTCCTGCGCCGCGAACACCAGTTCGTCCCGGACGCCGACATCAACGCCCGACCCACCACCGGCCACTTTCCCGGTGGTTGGGTCGCCCGCGTCAGTCCCACGACCTCCGCGCCCCCCGCGGACAGCAGATTCGCTCAAGGCGAGCCCGCGACCACCCTCGCGCCGTCACAACCCCCCCGACAGCGTGCGGAGAGCGTGGGAACGTCGTTGTCGTCGGAGGAATCCCCTCGCCATCGACGGTGGCTCACGATCAACACCGACCTCGCCCCCATCCCCGACAGCGCCTACGTGCCACCGACCCCCAGCTATGCCATCTCCCCCTCGGGGCCCATTCCGCCCGGATACGTCACTCATGCCCGCGACGCCTGTGTCCAGGTGGACTACCCGTGGGATAGCATGCGCAACCCCCAGAATTGGGGCGACGGCGGTGAATTTGGCGAGGACTGGAGCGCGATGCACTCGCGGTTCCGGGGGTCGCTGGAACACTTGAATGCCTGGTATCGCGATCACGAACGGTCCACCCCCCGCGGCCCGCGTCGGCGCCGCACGCAACTGTCCGGCGACGCGGAGAACGGCACGGTCGAGGAGGAGGTGGAGACCGTCGTCGTCCTCGTGACCCATGGCGCCGGATGCAACGCGCTGGTGGGCGCGCTGTCGGGTCAGCCGGCCCTGGTGGATATCGGAACGGCGTCTCTGACCATGGCAGTGCGCGAGGATCGCGACAGAGCCAGCGGGGTGGGCGACGCTCGGAGCCCGTGGGGACTGGACGACTATAACCTGGAGCTGGTCGCCTCCACCGACCACCTCCGGTCGGCGCCCCCCTCCGCCTCGGTCCTGTCCTCGCCAACCAACGTCGTCGCGCCGTCCGGTCGCTTCCGATCGGCGTCGCGGACCTCCCCACCGCCCAAGCCGTTTGTCGTGGGGCCCACGGCGACGTCGGGTTTGGGATCGACCTCGCGCCCGTGGTCTCTAGACCGACCGTCCACGGCGCCCCGCGGGGGGTCGTCCGGTCTGTGGGGCTCCATGGCAGCGACCGCCCGGGAAGAGGATGACCTGTTTCCGAATTTTGGTGGCGCGTTTTCCGGCTCGTCACTCACCCTCGGTGGACCCCGGGTGATCGCGCCGGTGGCCGAGGAGGAGTCGGTCAAACCCAAACAGTTGCCGCAGCGGACGCTGTCCCAGCGGGGTCTGTGGGGTGGTACGCCGCTGAATAAGGACATAGCCGTCAAGCGACGCTGGACCGTGACCGAGCGACGAGCGTGACGCCGATCCTACTCTAGTTTTCTTGCGTATGCCTGGATCATTCGTCCTTGCCTTGCTTTTCTCCCTTACTTCTCTCCCTTCCTTTCTCGTTTTGGCGACGACGTTCTGATTAGCGATATTTACGATAATTACGATGAATTCCCTATTGTCCTCTTGGAAACACGGCCGGTGGATTTTCAATTCGAACTGGTCGCAAATGCTGGCGTCGGAGAATTTACTCGACGGTCACTGTACACCCAATCCTTGTAGTCATGTCTTTCATAATGGTGGCCGACTGGCTCAGATCAGCCCACCCATGGGCTCAGCGGTCTTTATTCCCTGTCGTTGGTTGCCCCCTGGGAGTGGCCGGTGGGGACGCTTTGACCCGCCGATCCATGAGGTCATTACCCGAGGGCCAGCCCCCCAAGTGGGGAAGATGACGGTTTCCCAGGCACCAGGGATAATAACTCCCCTGCGCCGCCCGAGTTTCTGCGTCCTCCCTTGACCCCATCACGATGGACTCCCACGAGGCCGCAGTATCTGCGGTCGCCGCCCAGGTCGAGAGATTTCACCACCGCCAGCAGCCGTTCCGGATCTACCATGGCTCGACTAACAGCACGCGCCAGTCGCAGCATAGCGCGGCCAACACCATCAGCACCGCCCACCTCACCCGGGTCCTCGAGGTGAACCGCGAGGCCAAAACCGCCGTGGTCGAGCCCAATGTCCCGATGGACGCGCTCGTGCACGCGACCCTGGCACACGGCCTGGTGCCGCTCGTCGTGATGGAATTCCCGGGCATCACCGCCGGCGGTGGTTTCTCCGGCACCTCGGGCGAAAGCAGTTCCTTCCGACACGGCTTCTTCGACGCCACCGTCAATTGGATCGAGATCGTCCTGCCGAACGGCGAGGTGCGGCGTGCGTCGCCCACCACCGATGCAGACCTCTTCTGGGGCGCTGCCTCCTCCTTCGGCACGCTGGGCGTCGTCACGCTCGTGGAGGTGCAATGCCGCGAGGCTAAACCCTACGTCGAGCTCCGGTACCTCGCCGCACCGAGCATGGACGCCGCCATGGACCTGTTCCGCGCGGAGACGGCCGACCCCTCGACCGAGTACCTCGACGGGATCGTGTTCGCGCGCGATCACGTCGTCGTCTGCGCCGGACGGCTCGTTGATACGGCGCCCGGTGACACCATCCAACGGTTCACGCGCCCGCACGACCCCTGGTTCTATCTCCAGGCCCAGCGGCGCGCACCTGTCCGGAAGCCAACAGACTCCACTCCCACCCCCGTGGACTACATTCCCCTCGAAGACTACCTCTTCCGATACGACCGCGGCGCATTCTGGACCGGTCGGTACGCCTACTCGTACTTCATCACGCCGTTCAACCGCATCACGCGCTACATCCTCGACTACTTCATGCACACGCGCGTGATGTACCACGCGCTACACAAGAGCGGCCTCTCCGACCAATTCATCATCCAAGACGTAGCGGTACCCTACCACGCGACCGACGAATTCGTCGCCTGGCTCGACAACAAAGAGACCTTCGGCGCTTATCCCATCTGGCTGTGCCCGCTAAACCACACGCGCGGCGTCATGGCCCCATCCTCCCACGCCCCGCAATCCCAATCCCAAGCCGCCGACCCCGCCAACTCCGACAGCAAGTACCTCATGAACTTCGGACTCTGGGCGCCCTCACGCCACGCACGCAACACGCCCGGCTTCGTCGCCCAAAACCGCCACCTCGAAGAGAAAGTGCGCTCCCTCGGCGGCAAGAAGTGGCTATACGCGCACGCATACTACACCGAATCCGAGTTCTGGTCCATCTACGACAAGCCCGGATACGACGCGCTGCGGACAAAGTACCACGCGGCTTATCTGCCAGACCTGTACCAGAAGGTGCGGGTTGATCTGCGCGACGACGGGCACGGCGGGCTGCGGATTGCCGGGGGAGGGAAGCACCGGACGGGTGTGCTGGGGTGGGTGAAGAATGTGCTGTGGGGGGTGTGGCCTGTTAGTGGGCTTTATGGTGTTTATCGGGCTTGGAGGGGAGGGGAGTATTTGCTGAAGAGGGACTGATTCACAGCTGTGGTAGATGGCATTGGGGTGGGCCCAGAGTTCTATGATTGATATTTGGACGAGTTATATATCTGAATGGATCTATGTTGGATGATGTTATGGAACTGCGTTGATATATATAGCTAGATATGTGGAACGGATTCTAAAACAGTCTTTTCTTTTCCAAGTGCAGCCAGCGTAACACTTCGAGGTCATCACATTGACGTGGAGTCTCGTCATAACCCCAAATCCATATCGTGGTATCGAATGCTCCGCTGACTAGCCTAGATGTGAAGAGGTGCTGAGCTCATCAACGCAGGCCAATACATGTTGACCACGTAGAGGACTAACATAGAGAGAAGATATTCCAACTACCATACAATTCCGTATGTCTACCAGCAAACAAGCATCTGGTCCTAGAAATCACTAGTTATAAGAGATGACACTTTGGCTTATAAGCAATCATATATTCAATGCGACAGCATAATCATAAATCATCTATATCTTTATCTATACCACACACCCATATCCAAATGCATATCCAATTCAACATCACAACGACGCGGCCATCGACTTCACTTCTGGCTACCATCCTCGATGACAATGCGCCCCTCCAACCGGGGCGCAATACCAATGGTCCAATTCGGGACGAACCCCCGCGTATCGACGTCGTCCAGGGTAGCAGGCTTCAAGCCCGCACGGTCCATCCACTTGCGGACGACACGGCGGGCGAGGCGCAGCCGTCGCTGCTCGTCGTCGGTGGACTGCGCGGGGAGGGTGACGTAGTTGGTGGAAGAGGTGGTGGAGGAGGTGAGGAGTTCGGGGTCGGTGTCGGAATCGGAGTCCATATCTTCGTCCTCTTCTTTCGGTGCTTGGGCGTCCTTGTCTTGCGTTTCTGGGTAGGTGGGAATTTCGTACCGACTGTACTGGTAGTATTGGTTGGTCCGCTGGAGGGTGGGTCGGGGAGGGACCTTCTCGGGGGCAGAAGAGACTGGTCCCGCTGCAGGAACCAGCCAGCCGTCGCTGTGGAGGCTCTTGTGCACGTCTGTCCAGTGGCGATTGAGACTGTTGCTCCAGCGCTGCCAGCGGCCCATGACACGCAGACTCAAAAAGTACTGACGCAGGAGGGTGCTGACCAGCACGCCGCTCTCCTCGTCGACGACTTCCTCCACTTGGCCGCCCTCGGATTTCACGAGCAGAGACATGAACCCGTCCTTTCCACGCGCCATGTATCCCCGGGTTGCGAGGAGGTAGTCACGGTCGAAGTCGATGGGCTGACCGCCCAGTTTGGCCCAGTTGATGCGCGAGCCGGCCGGTGCGGAGGGGTTGTAGCTGAACGAGATGTTGGAAACCTGTGGGAATCGACCTTCTAGTGCCGGCAGCAGGCTGACGCCATTCTCCAACGCGTCCATGATCGCCTTGCCGGAGGCGCGGATCAGAACCACCGGGTCCTCAAATGGGAAGCAGTTGAGAAGGTCCCTGAGGCGCAGGACCCCGGGTGGGTATATCTGGTCACCGCGGATGGTGCCGCCGGCCATCATGGCACAGTCTGCGCCGTAGTAGAAGCGCATCAAGTCACAGACAAAATTCCCCAGGTTCGATTCCCGTTGCCGCACGGTCGAGAAGCGTCCATCCAGCGGGCGCGCGGTGTATCCGACGGGTTTTTCCAGCTTCGCCTTCAGGCTCGAGGTCAGTTTAGCAACCAGTGCCACCGCCGCCGGGTCCTCCGGAATCGCACGGATCATGTCCCGGCGAAGGATACTGAAGTCCCATCCGGGGCCATCCTGTTTGCGCCACGCCTCGATGTAGCTCAGTTGTTTGAAGTCGGTCCCGGAGCGCAAGACGTGCACGCCGTTAAGGAATGCATGCCCGTAGAAATGGTCGTGGCCGCCCAGGATAATGTCGATCATGCCGTACGGGATCTTTTCGGCCAATTTGTAGTCGTTGGGTTCTCGTTGATGGGTGACCGCCACGATAATCTCTGCACCTTGTTCGCGAAGCTGCGGGACGAGTTCCATGGCAGTCTGCGAGGCGGATTTGTAGATGAGGTTAGGAGGAAGCGCGTTGATCGTTGCGAGCCTGGGAGCAATTAGTATCTCATCTGCTAACCGTGTCAATGCGCTTTACCATTCTCTTTCGCCGAGACCTATGACGCCAATCTTGATCCCATTCGACGAGGTCAACATACACGTCTTCTCACAATTGGCAATCGGGACACCCTCGCCCAGCGCGGGATCAAGAACATTCGCAAGGAGCCAGGGAAATTTGCATTGGCTGCGGAGATGGCGGAGCTGTGCGACACCGAAATCTAGGTCGTGATTCTACCTCGTCCATCATTAGCAGTGTCCCACGGCTGGATTCAATTGCCCGAGCTGATACATACCCCGATACAAGCAACATCAGTTCCAGCTTTGTTAAGGAAGGGTACCATGTGCCGCCCCTTTGTCACTGTGCTTTCCAGGCTGGGGTTGAAGGCATCTCCGGAAAAGAAGGTGAGGGGGGCGGGCTGGTCGGCGAAGCGGGGATCCGATCGGTAATAGTTGATAACAGATTGAAACCGAGAAACGCCGCCGACTGGTTCTGCAGAGCCTGGTCTTTACAACAGTTAGTGAGCGCGCACTGAAGAGAGATCGTGGTGACATACTCAACGTGATACACGTCATTGTAATGGATAAGGCGTAGGTCAGGGGTGCCTGTCCTGTCGGACGAATGGGTAACGGAGGAGCCACTATCTGCGACACTCATTGTGACTGAGAGAATAACTATAATGAAACTATCACGAAGAGAATACAATCAAGAAATAGAAAGGAAGAGTACGTGAGTAAGAGAGGGAGGAGAAGAAGAAGAAGAAGTTGGAGGGGAATAGAAGGCGGTCTGGCACAAGGCGGGGAACGTGAGGCATCCAGGCCTGCAGGCACCCGGGAATCCCCCGTTTTGCCACCGCCAATCATTAGTGGATCGACTCTATACAATCGATTATCAGTTTAGGCCCACTAAATCCTTGGAGATCCAATTGAGTGTGGCGAATTAGCCAATCCATGTCATACATGGTTTTCCGGCTTTCAGAGATTACATGACAAATGATATAAATAAACACAAATCCCCAGTGCGCCAAGACGCCACCATCTGTCTCATTCTCCATCATTGTACGCCTACTGGCCGTGCCCCCGATAGATTCACCACGCGCCCACCACCCGCTGCGGCGGGTGCCATGGTCTTCATCGGAGCCGGGGGTTTCACCCACCCCGGAACACTGTCGTCGTCTGCTTCGCGAGCGGCAATGGTGTGCCACACGTTGGGGAATCCCGTGGGCAACGCACCACGCAGTCGCGCGCCCGGAATGGCGAAACGAGGGTTGCGGTGCGTGAGATAGCCGCGCATCAACCCTTGGGTTAGAATGGAGGCGAGGATCGATTCGAGCTCGCGCATCATCGTGGTCGGCTTCCCCGGGTCCTGCCCCAGCGCCGACTGTCCCACGGTCCGCTGCGCATAAGGATCCAGCTCGTGTTCCTGATAGTCCGTGTTGGGTGGTCCGTCGACTAGACCCCGGGTGGGATTACTGTGGTACTGCCCTTGGGCGTCGAAATGCCCGTCTGGGGCCAGGTAGTCGCCATACTGGGCCATCAGCGCACCGTCGAGCGGGCTATCAGCGGCGTTTCCACCGACAAAATCCGGATCGGAGGATTTATAGATGAGCTGCGATCCCACGCGGTTGTCACCTGCCCGCGCATCCATATCATGGTCCGGTGGCCGTACGGCGAGATTGCGATTGGATCCGGAGTGTTGCGACTGAAGCCACCGGACAGCGGTTTCGAGCTTCGCCAAGTACAGGAAAGGCGGCGGGCCACGTTGGGCCGTCCCCTGCAACTCGCCATGGAAGCCCCCGTGGATAAACACTTTTCGGGCCAGCGACCGCCAGACGAGGATCTCACATCGATTACGGACGGCCAGTAAGATGCCGCGCTGTGCAAACCACTCGCTCACTTCCGAACCCCCTGCCAGGTGCTCACGAAAGGCGATGTAGTCACCGCGCACGATCAGCCGGCAGATCGGGACGAATTTATCTGCCAGCCCCTCCGCCTCGGGCAGCCCCAGCAGTTTCAAGGACGGAAATCGGCCCATTATGATGTTACACGGGATGAGATAGGTGAGGATGACGCGTTTCTGGTTGATGCCCTGCCTGTGGCATTGGTTGTATGCCGCTTGGAGGGCGATGCGAGCGGGGTGGAATAAATTGTTGGAGAAGAGGTATCGTCCGAGGTAGTAGAGATAGGTGACTCGTTGCGACGCCGGAAAATAGGTCAACGGAGGAGATTGGGCGCTGATACTGGCGAACATCTGTTCTGCATTCCGCAGTTTGCCGCACTACACCTGTTAGTCTCTGGACCTCCGGTATGGGATTTGAGATCGTACTTGGAAGAGGAGTTTCAAACACAGATTGGCCATGAGGTAGATCCCGACGCGCTTTCCTTCGGGCTTGCCCGTGGGCCCTGGCGTACCGCTGCGATCGGTGAGGCACTTGATGAAGGCTTCCCGAACCACATTCGCCGACTTCTCTACCAAGGTCACTTTCTCGACGCTATCATCCTGGTCGGAGCGGCCCTCCATCCTCAGTATCTGCGCGATCAAATCCGGTCGCTTATCCAAACCCATGGCTAGTTTTGCTAGGACTTTCGAGAGGTAAAGGACTGTTGGTAGGACGATCACACCGAACTGGCTGTCCCCGAGGGCCAACACGCACTGGCTGTCGCAAAAGTAAAATAATCAGCGGTCATTCCGAAAAAGGACCAAGTTTGAGTCGGGGCGTACTTGAGGAGACCTTTCAGAAGGTTATACGTGTCCAGCAAATTTTCGACGTTCACATCGCGTAAAAAGGTAAAGTAGAGTTTCATAAAGGTCGGAAACGCGATCCAGGAACTACTAGTATCTTTCGAGCGCGGGACCAGCCCTTCGCATCGTCGCAATAAGTCCGCCTCTTTCCGTGAGCCGCTAGGATACTGCTGTCGGAGCTCCACCAGCATCTGCTGGTATATCTCGGATAGCGGGGGTTCGATCTGCAGAAAGTCCTGGAGTTTGGCCCCGTCGCGACTCCGAACGATATCGGCAATCCCTGACAGGAATCGGTCGAGGACCGGGGTGGCCTGGGCTGCCATTGCGCTTGCGACTGACACTGGCTTGGATTATAGGCCGTTCCTGAGTCAACGCTGAGGATGTAAGGAAAGGCTGGTGGTCGAAGAGGATGTCGAAAACCGTCCGCTGTAGCTTGTCATGGAGGCATATGGGGAAGAAACTCCATTCAACATTGACCAGGCATTATTTGTCGGTGATAGTGATACTGGTGGGTCAGTGAAGAGGGCGGCGAAGGTATTTCAAATAAGACAAATGACGAAAGTCCTATGCAAATAGTGGATGGATAAAGAAATTGGTTATTAGAAACGCGCAGGAGAGAGACCCAGCGGAATCAGAGCAAAAGAACAGGACAGTGCATGGAGCGGCAGAATTCATTCTTCTACTGACCGCCTTCTATCTTAATCATTCCTTAGTATAGAGAGCAGTGTATACTTGATTATTTGGGATTACTCAGTCACCCAGCTGAGTCGTTGATTTGGAGATATTGACAGACAATATTACATATTACTCTTCCTCTATCAATGATGTGGCACTTAGCCGACAGCTAGTTTCAGTAGCATTGACGCTGTTTACAGACTCAACAGTGACCGTAGTGTCACGTGAGCTTATCTCCAGGGCGCTTCTACAGCATGACGTCATATATATCGGTGCCTGAGACTCACTTGCTCCATGTGTTTCAATTGCACAGGACTGGAATGAGCTAAGAGCAGTGGGAAAGCTTGAGAATTCATGTGGAGATCCAATCTATAGATGTTATGGGTATATCACTGACAACATACCCATATCCTCCAGGTTCGTGTTATATATTTATCCATTCTGGGATTTCACTACTTTGTTAGTACTTATCATCTATTTGAGTATATTCCAGTGAGTTTGATCTATCAGTTACTCACTAGCCAGGAAATACAAAATACATGCAAGGGAGTGCTCCCAGCCATAAGAATGGAATCGCCGGTGTTCTTCGAACTCTACAACTATGTATGGCAGAAACACAACCAACACCACTGAGTGGTTCAAGATGTAACTAGTTACTTCGGGGATAGCCTCCACAGCAGACCACACGGATTTATTTCGTTGGGGTATCAGCCTTATGAAACCCTACCAGTATGCTGTCTGGTGCTTTGGTACAGTGGCCGAGATATTCTGATGTTTTACGTATGCTGTCTCCTCACATAATACCTTCATTCTTCAGCCCTCGCAGGTCGCAGTGGATATTGGTCTTCTGACCAAGTACAGACTCTGCATGATTGAGCTCTTCCATCTTCTGTTATCGAGTGGAAAAACATAAATAGTTAGTAGATGCCAGGTAGTGTATGGTACCTGGTCTTGGTTAGCTGATCTCCTGTATCAGAAGAGTATCTTAACAGCTGTGAAGGAGCTTCTATAGTAGGATAAGATTCAGAAGTATAGTTCTGGATTTAATAACTATATGTAGATCAGCCCAAGCATTGGATGAGAAGAGTAGTACTAGTCAGTAATACTATCATGAGGAACTTGATAGTGATTACACAGGTGCTAATCCAGGAAGTGTCTCAACATCAGTGATATCCCAACCATGACTACGAAATCCTTCAAGTATGTTTAAAAATTGCATTTGTATCTCTTTCTAGTTTAATTTAGTAGTCTTAGGATATGGGTTAAAGAGACAGCTGGTCCAGCTAATCAGGTTCGAAATATCAGCTATCTAAATACTGTTTGGTTCATACATCTTGGGGTTGGTATCACAATGATACAAGTTTGGTAAATGAATTATCTAGTAGAAATTATAGCCTCTCGTCCTGTCTTGTGCTTAGAACATACAGGAATACTAATATCATGGACAGGATTAGTTCAAGTACATGGGATCCCGGGATGTTATTCGTTCTAGACATGCTTTGCCTCCTGGTCTCAACTTCCGAGCCCCACCAGATATTGACTCAAACGCCTCAGTGCACTGCTGATTGCCCAAGACCCAGGTTCCAACAGTTCCAGTCATGAGCTGGTGGAGATCCGTTGCATAGCGACGATCCGGCGCAGCTAGCCGACCGCCGTTAACCGCGTGGAGCAGGCTATTAGAGCCGAGTGCTGGAAACACAGCAAGGTTTTTGCGGGGATCCAGATGGGCAGTCCTCACTTTCTGAGCTACCTTGAACTACACGACTTCTGATTCCTCAATTCAGTGTCTGTCATTTTCCATGGTCACAATTCGTCGCTTCCCCATTTTTTACGGATATCAAGATTACCAGGACCTTGGATGGGACGTTTCTCATTTAGTGAAGGATTTGTTGGAAGAGGTAGGCTTCATTGATCCCACATATTAGGCGTCCAGGTTTACACGAGGTACTAGGGGTAAGAGCTCAGGGATTAATGTCCCATGATTAAATACTTGAAGCTCTCTAGCTACTTCAGGATAAGCAGGGGGGCTAGTGCGGAGAATTGGAGATAAGCTGGTGGGGACTTCTGGAATATGAACGGATCGTGCCGACACGTTCCTGGATATATTCCAAGTGATACTGTTATCTCCCCACATATCATACACTGTTGTGGATATCAGTCGGGTCAAGCGCTCGCAAAGTGCTGTTCAGCATTCTGACACAGTGACTGTCATACAATCAATGGCACAATAAACCGATCTATAGACAAGAATGGCATGAACTACAGGAATCTGGAGAGAAGATTCCCCAGAAGGTACCTCTTCCCTGGGACACGGCCTCTGCGCCTTGACTGGATTCTGAACTCGACCCCGACAGAGGTTACATCCACTTTGACACCGCAGCCAAACAGCTAATAGGCCCAGGGATATAACGCAGGTTGGCATTGCAACGCTGGAAGACGTGATTAAGATTAGGGTGAGATTGGTTTGCAGACTAAAGACAGTCTAACCGCAAGCGCCGGCTCAGATTCGCCTGGAATGCTTTGTCTCATTCCACTCTGCCAGGGATCTATATTACCCCCGCGGATCCCTTCCAGGTCAGGTTAAGCTGGCCTGCATAAGAGGAAAATGGATACGGATAAAACATGCCAGACCAGACGCCACTCGTGCGGAGGTGCCCGTGGTTATCTTCGGCCTAGATTGCACCATCCCCTCATCTTATAAATAAGCCCGTTCGTTTCACTCTTTGTTGGCCCACGTGTGCGATCATCGTCGAGCTTTCACAATGGCTGTTCTCAGGTGGCTTTCGCTTGCTGTTGCAGCTTCCTCTGCGCTGGCTCTGACTCCAGAGTGCGTCTTCCTTGCTTGTCGCATGCTAATTTCTGGCTAACACCGCGTAGGCAGATGCTTAGTGCCCCCCGCAGATCTGAGGCCATCCCCAACCCCTCTGGTGTAAGTGCAACTCCCACGGTCATTGGGTAAAGATCTAACAATTGTAGACCGTGGCGATCTTCTCTAGCTCGCAGTACTCATTCAAGTCCCACGAATCCAGCGCCTCATGGAGCCTGTTGGACCTCAAATCAGGAAAAATCACCCCCCTCACCGACGACAGCAATGTCTCCGAGGTAGTCTGGCTGAGCGACAAGTCTCTCCTGTACATCAATGGCTCCAATGCCGACATCCCCGGTGGCTCGGAGCTCTGGGTTTCGGATGTCTCCAAGTTTGGCTCTGGGTAAGTCCGAAAGACGCATGGCGATGACTGCGAATGCTGACCCCGGTAGATACAAGGCCGCCTCCTTGCCTGCTGCGTTCTCCGGGTTGAAGATTGCAGCCACCAAGAAGGGAGAGATTAACTTCATCGCCAACGCCAAGTCGTACCCCAATGGCACGGCGTACAACGAGGAGCTTGCTGCCAAGGCTCTCAGCACCGCGCGTATCTACGACAGCATCTACGTCCGCCACTGGGACTACTACCTCACGACTGCCTTCAACGCCGTGTTCTCCGGAACGCTCAAGAAGGGCAAGCACTCGCACTACGTCTCGGATGGAAAACTGAAGAACCTCGTCTCGCCAGTGAAGAACGCCGAGTGCCCGTACCCTCCCAACGGAGGCGCCTCAGACTATGACCTCTCGGCCGACGGTAAATGGGTCGCGTTCAAGAGCAAGGCTCCGGATGTCCCTCAGGCCAATTACACCACGGCATACATCTACCTCGTCCCTCACGATGGCTCGAAAACCGCCGTTCCCGTCAACGGACCTGACTCTGCCCCTAAGGGCATCGCGGGTGACTCCAACAACCCTGCCTTCTCCCCGGACGGCAAGAGCCTGGCTTACTTCCAGATGGAAGAAGACACGTACGAGGCTGACCGTCGCGTGACTTACGTCTACGACCTTTCCTCGAAGGAAATCACCGCGCTCGCAACAGGGTGGGACAGGTCGCCCGACTCGCTGAAGTGGGTAGACGACGAGACCATTGTCGTCGGCGCCGAAGACAAGGGCAGCGCTAATCTCTTCCTGATCCCCGTCGACGAAGCCACAGACGACGGCTTCAAACCCAAGTGTCTCACCAACGGCAAATATGCCACAGCTTACTACCTTTTGTCGAAGAAGTCCCTCCTCGTCACTGGATCTACCATCTACACCAATTGGTACGTCGATCTCGTCAGCCTCAAGTCCAAGAAGGACGGGGTCAAGACCGTCGCATCCGCGCACAAAATCGACCCTGAGCTCAAGGGCCTCGGTCCCGATGACATCGACGAGATCTGGTTCAAGGGTGAATCGGCTGACGTATGTAACCCACGGACTCTTCAACGGTTGACACATTGAACCATGCTAACCTGAGCGCACAGATTCACGCCTGGGTGATCTACCCCGAGGGCTTCGACAAGAGCAAGAAATATCCCCTCGCCTACCTCATCCACGGCGGTCCCCAAAGCTCATGGGGCAACTCCTGGAGCAGCCGCTGGAACCCCAAGGTCTTCGCCGACCAGGGCTACGTCGTTGTTGCTCCCAACCCAACTGGATCTACCGGATTCGGCGATGAACTGACCGACGCTATCCAGAACAACTGGGGTACGTATCTCCGCCACCTCTAATGACCTTCTAAAAGAGCCCAAAGACCCCAATTAAACAAACGAACCTCACTAACCACCCATTTCTAAAATTGACAGGCGGCTCCCCCTACAAAGACCTCGTCAAGGGCTGGGAATACGTCCGCGACAACCTCGACTACGTCGATACCGCGCGCGGCGTCGCCGCAGGCGCCAGCTTCGGTGGCTTCATGGTAAACTGGATCCAAGGCAGCGACCTGGGCCGTGAATTCCAAGCGCTGGTCACGCACGACGGCACCTTCGTGGCAGACGCCAAGATCTCCACCGAGGAACTGTGGTTCATGCAGCGCGAGTTCAACGGGACGTTCTGGGACGCGCGCGATAATTACAGACGCTGGGATCCGTCGGCGGCGGAGCGCATTCTGAAATTCGCCACCCCGCATCTGATTATCCACAGTGATTTGGATTATCGCTTGCCTGTGGCCGAGGGACTGTCTCTGTTCAATGTCCTTCAGGAGAGGGGCGTGCCGAGTCGGTTCTTGAACTTCCCGGATGAGAATCATTGGTATGTTCTATCTTTTTGCCTTCTTATTCGGGATTTGTGTGTGTGCTAACTAGATGGTGTAGGGTCATCAACCCCGAGAACAGTCTCGTGTGGCACCAGCAGGTCCTCGGCTGGCTGAACAAGTATTCTGGCGTTGGCAAGGAGAACAAGGATGCCGTGAGCCTTGAGGATACGGTTGTGCCGGTTGTTAACATCAACCCGCCTGCGTGATTGATACTGTACATAGTAGTAATGCGATCTTATGAGATTGCTGGATATGAACTCGTAACTCATTAATATCACACTTGGGTCGTTACTGGTTTATTGTAAGCCCTTTTTTTTCGAGGAAATACAAGACTAAAGGGAGTGGACGACCCGGTACATTCCGATCACTTCACTCCGAAGCCATCATTTGTTAGTCACAGAAGCCCTATCACTTATAAATTTCTACTTCGAAACACCTGTAAAATCATAACCAGCCGTCTTGCAGAATACAACAAGGAAAGTGAAAGCTAGATAGATAACAGGAGACTAACAATTACATACAACACACTGACATGTCAGGGTTATTGACAAACGAAGTAACAGCAGAACAAAACATCCCAACAAGGCCCTCAGCATCAGCTCTGCATCCGAACTCACTCGACATAATCAGCACAACAAACAATGAATCCCTCTGGGGATACGTGTAAAGGTATACAGTCCTCTCGGGCGGGTTATCAATGCTATGCGCCAACACCTGCCACACAGCATCACCGACGCGCGTAACGGGGTTGGCGTCGATATTCTCGTGCAGAACAATAGAGTCCATCTCTGTATCGTTGCTCCACTCCGTACAATTAGCGACTATGTCCCCCCATTCAAGGGTGTGATAGTCCATCGAGTCGACGTGTTGGCGCTGGACAGCACTTAACAGGTCTCTGACTGTCGACTGGGCCTTGTAGTGAACGCGGACCGGAATAGGATTGAGACACGGGCCCAGGATCCGCTCTTGCCCGGGGATGCCAACAAAGCGGGAATTGGTGATTTGGCAGAATGTGAGATCATTGCTGTCCGCCTTCTGCCGCAGAACATACGACCAAGCTGCCTTTACCACCGTGGCCCAGGTAAACCCCGGAGGGGGTGGGCTCGTTGTGGGCAGGTCCCGGGAGGCGACTATACAGACGGGCTGTTGATGGTTTTTTGACGGGGTGAGTGGAAGGGTTATCGGCGTCGAACCGTGCAATAGGTCCGTCCAAAAGCGCAGTGACTGCGTGGTGCGTAGTTCAACACATTTGCGGACGTAATCCGCATAGGTGGCTTGGACATTGAGGGGCTTACTCTCGTACAGCTTTGCTAGATCAGAAAGGATGGTTTCAGACAAAGCCCGTCAAATTGGCCGTGGTTGGCTCGCATGATCAGCGTATGCTGTTGTGTTCTATCGTCTTGTAGCAGTATGAATTTGACGAATGTCTCGTTCGTCTGATATGTTCTCCGGTCCATGGCACATACAGAATGTGCCCACATATTGGGGTCGTAGTTATCTGGGGGCTCCGTGAACGCCGTCCATGGGACTTTCACTTGTTTCTGGACAACCTGTACGTGACTGTCGCGAAATTGTACAAAGATAGTGCGTAATATGGTGTGATGCTTCACCAGATCTTGGCAGGCAAGGCGTAATTGAACAGGGTCAAGACGGCCCGAAAGCCGGATTGGTATGTAGTCCATTATTCCATACTGTACCAGAAACAATTGCATCTCGCGTGTTGGAAGAATGTCTTCAATGTTGCTGACGGTGAGCTGCTCAGGAAGGTAGCGCATGAAGTCCTCTCGCAGGGAACGAAAAGGGTCAAGACCCTTCCAGTCAGGAACGGAGTTTCTAGATACAGGATGGCAGGTTTGGGCACACCGAGCAAGCGAAGTCACGTCCGGTTGCTGGAAACAATCAGAACTTTTATGGATAGTCCCTCTGTCCGTGCAAGGGCTACTAGCTGTCGTGCTGAGAGAGAGTCCCCTCCCAACGCTAGGAATCGGTCATCCATCCCGATACACTCTGGATCTTCTGACAATACTTTGGCAATTAGAGACTGCAATACCGCTTCTGTTTCCGTAGTCGGGGGCCTGAAATCCCTAGGTGCATTCAGGTAGGTAAGTATCTCTCTTCGAGATAATCGAGAAATAGTCTCTATCAGGAGCTTACGATGGATCTTTCCGGATGCTGTTCTGGGGAGGCTGGTGACCGATATGAATGAACTTGGCATCATATACGAGGGTAGTACTTTGCGCATGTTCTTCATAGCTGCCTTTACACGGCTCAAAAATGCATAATCGTGTGCAATAAGCCGGAATGTATCTGTCGTTCCGCCACTTCCAGGAGCAGTGGGAATGACATCGACTAGCATGCCGCACTGTGGATCGCCGTCACTAGGGTAAACAATCTCGGTACATACATTGGGCTTTTCCGGAAACTGCGCTGCCAAATGATACTCGATCTCGGCAAGTTCCATTCTTTGGCCACGGATCTTGGCCGTCCTGTCTTTGCGGCCCCTATATTGGAACGAGCCGTCGACAGGGCTGCGTGAAAAGATATCGCCAGTCTTCAGAAAGCGGTCATGTTCCTCGATACCCACCCGTTGTCTCCACGTGGGATTTATGAACGTGTTCCTTGTTTGTTCCTCATTCTTTACATAGCATCTTGCTATGCATGGCCCTTGGAGGACCAGCTCTCCTTCAGCCCCGAGAGGCATCAGACGGTTATGGTCCTTAGGGTCGACAATCCAGCCAGTTCCGGAACTCGGAAATCCAAGCGTCGATAAATCGCTTGACGTTGAGATGGGTGTGGTCATGATAGCACAGCCATATTCAGTCTGCCCGTACAAAGCGTATAGCGCGACGTGCTTCTCCCATTTACTAACTTCCGAGCGGCTTGTCTGTTCCCCAGCTAGGAGCAGATGCTTGATGGATGGGACAGCTTTGGGGTCAATAACCCTCGCCACTGATGGTGTGAGTACTGCCCAGGTGGGCCGAAGTTCACTTATTGCCTCCTCCATGTTATTTTCCAACTTCTTCTCCGAAGGGATACACAGACAGGCGCCTCGGATTAGTGCCGTCAAATGCTCTGTCATGGCTACACTGAAGTTATATGATGCAAACTGGAGCATATAAGACTCTCTGCTCACTCCAGGGATCTCGAGGCTACTGGTAAAAGCCGCGTGCTCCACAAGCACCCCCTTGGGCTCTCCAGTTGAGCCAGATGTAAAGCCCGCGAACAGCACGTGGTGGCCTTCGGCCTGGCATGATCGTTCAAAAGGCCAGTCCACCGATGCTGTGTTTGTATCTCGAACTTCCATATCTTCCAGTATTGAAACCGGTGGTCCGAGGAGAGATGCTTTGGCGGCGTGTCGTCTTGAAGCCAGAATTAAGTGCGGTGAAGTTAGTTTGCACATTGCAGTGAGCCGATATGTTGGTTGCGAGGGATCCAGCAGTGCAAACCCTCCACCTGCTTTTAATATTCCCAGGAGAGCCACAACTGTCCGAAGAGATTTCTCTGACAGAATAAATACAAGCTTCTCAGGCTCCACATTGGCCTTGACAAGTGCGCGAGCAAGGCAAGAGGCCTGGTTATCGAGCTCATTGTACGTAAGCTCTCCATCCCAGGCACGAATGGCTGGCGCAGACGGCCGTTCGGTACAGCGCTGTTCGAACAAATGGTGAACGCACTTTTTGCACTTCTCTATTCTGTGTGAACTGTTCCATTCAATACTCTTCTCCAAATCTTCTGGGTTGATCCCATGGATGTCTCTCAAACATGCGCCGGGGTGCTGGTCGATCTGCCCAAGGGTATATGACAACTGGTGGACCATGGATCGGGCAAACTCCAGGCTCATCACGTTGGAGTCAAATATGGCATGGATGGCGATACTTTGTTCGCTGATGCCACAAGCTATAATCAGAGGATAATCTGAACCATCTGGGTCGCCGAGCATTGCAGTTGCATTATCATTCTGTTCAAGCGGTCTGATAATCATCAGATTGCGGAAATCACAAATCCGAGTGGCCTCCATGCTCGTAGTACGTAGATGATCGAGTCCAAGTTGCTCGAAATGGCGACTTTTGCTGCGATATTGATCCACCATCTCCGTTGCCATCCGAACCGTCACGTCTGGCTGCAATTGAAGGTGGTAGGGGACGGTGAAATCCCTGTCCTTCCCGACACCATCGCTATCATCCAACAGGCCAAAGAGTACATCAGACGTGTTGGTGTAAAGGCCAATTGTCAAGGCCCAGCTGAGACATAATTGGGCAGGTAACGCTGCGACTGGACTGCCATGCAAAGCAACAGTCTGAACCTGACAGTCGAGGGAACAGCTGTAGGTATCTGACGGTAAGGGCGGAAATTTGATTCCATCAAACTCCATAAACTTGGGCCCGAACACAGCTGTTGCATCGTCTGGGGCTTGATGGGCAATTTCTTCATTTGCATTGGTCATTGTGAGCCTTGTAGGTGTTATGGCTGTAACGCAGTTGCAGATAACCTTCAAAGGTTTTTTTTGGTGGTGGTGAATAAGGTACCTAAGAGAACCCTGTATAGCATGATCTCCGGAAGGGGTTTATGTATCACTTGGGAAATGTACACCGACTTTGCGAGCAGATCCAGGCTGTTGCTCATTTTGAGTTCTTGGCAGGGAACATCAGAAGCTATTTCAGTCATCATCACTCATATTCAAAACGAGGACCAGCTCCCGACTACCAGATCACAAAGGGCAGTCTTCTACTTTAACTTCACACGTCTCACCTCAGAATGAATCTGCGTCTCGATCCTCCCTTATTGTAGTAATATCTGTTACAATTCATGGGCGTCAGCCTGAATAAGCCCTCTCAAGTCCACATCTGGGGTATCACAATGAGCTAACAGATCCTCCTACTTCTGAATCTGTATAGACATCAGTCTCACTACTAAGTTTCATAAGATACGCTATCACAAACCATTTCAATCCACGCAGCCCTGATTGGCGTACACCGCTAAGTCATCATGGCCGAATGACACGCTCAAAATGGAACCCGACTGATGAGATCTACGTACTGTTTTCCCACGGAGTTAACTCATGTGGCAAAGCAAATGTTGGGCTGGTCTACTGCAGGTGGAAAGGGCTGGCACGCTTTCACCCTGGACCAGCCCGCACTGTAAAAGGTATCTACTCCTAGAGATCTACGAAGTCGTTCATCAAATTTGCCGGTGATACTTCTCCTCCTTGTTTTCCTGTTGTATCTGACTCGGCGAGATGTCAAGTCCCATAACAGGCCCCGGTGGATCTCGCCATCATGACCTGCAGACAGCCCTTATCAGAACAACTGTAGATAAAGTTGAAACATGTCAACTATCAGCTATAAAGAGGCAGGCTAGATAAATATAAAGGCAGTGTATCCGTACAGTTGCCGGGCTTTTGGTAGGGCCTAATTGAGCTCTACGCAGAGAGGGGGAATTTTTTATATAAGATAAGAGCTACAAGAAATTATCAGATATATTATAGGAGTTAGAAAACAAGCAGACATAACGTGAAAGTAAGTTTAAATTAGTCTATGCCATCTTAACATTTCCCAAGAGCATTGTATATGGCAAGTGCTCTCTAACCAAGGCGTCTCGGATGTCTGGCTACAAGTAGTAGCCTAATCTAGCACCCGAGAGTTAGGGAATAACACCCCCATACCATTTCAAGTTTTACTCATGTCGTTTCCCTTATGAACCTTTTCCTAAATTTCATAATATCTCAACTGCTATTTTGATCTATAGTTAGACGAACTTCCTAGAACTTCCGTAAGGGTTTCATAAAGAGCATCAAAGACCTACCAAGTGTGTTGTCGTTCAGATCCCGACCCGGCCACCCCGACCCTAATTCAGGCCGGATTGGGGGGATTCCTCCCGGTCCTCCCGGTCCTCCCGGGGGCCAACCTGCCACACAATGTGCCAGTACTGCTGCCGACCGCCGGGAGTATTATGCGCCCCACCTTTGGCTGACCTTTTCGTTTGGTTTCACTTTTCAGTCCCCTGCAATGATGATGGTCATTGGTATGTGGGTGAAACATTGTTGAAAAGATACCTAGGTACTATCGACCGCTGTCTCCTATCTGCTATCTAACTTGGGACCCTCCCCACTGGAGCACTGAATCCAATGAACTCCCCTTTGTCCCACAGCGGGATCCAGATGGTCATGCCATCCCAAGGACCGGTTTATCACCCAGGCTTCTGAATGGATGCCACGGGTGGTTCGTGGTCCGTGGTCCAGGGCATGATGGGCCAGAATCCGACCTTGCCCACAATTATCTAGGAAATATATTGATAGGCACAGGTTTTGTGGATGGTAAAACGGGATGATGCAGGTATCAACCCCTACCAAATGACAGAGCAGACAAGTCACCAATTGCCTGATGGCATGATCAATATTACATTGATATCAGTGTGGGAACAGATAACGGCAGGGATAGTTACAGGGAAATCTTCTTGGATGATGACCAAATTGAAAACGCAGGAGAATCCACAATCCGTGCACTTTCACATGTTGGTGAGCCAGACTCCACCCATAACGTCATCGTTCGTAACGTCACCAAAAGAGGTTCAAACAAGGACTGGCCAGAGTCCTGATTTTCGCCAGCTTCATAAAGCTTAACATTTCCCCTTCCAGTGCTTCTCTTGTTCCATCTATATTTCCTTTCTTATCCATTCTTCCCCTACTGCATCCTGTTCCAAGTCAATTGAGGGCTCAACTATACCTCCTACGGTCTTGAGACGTCGCTCGCATCTACGTCAGACCCGACCTGAACTCTTTTCATTCCTATCAACGGTCGGGTCAAAACCACACTCGCCATGGCTGGTGGGAACACTGGCATCGTGGCTTCGGCCAACAATCTTTTTCTGCAAATCTTTACATGTGGCTACATGCTCCTACAGATGTTCATCAATTGGATCTTCGCCCCGAGTCCGCCTCCATCCGACTCGGTCGCTGACTCTCTCCCGAAAAAGAAGATCGCCATCATCGGCACCGGCTTGACGGGCGTGTCCTCGGCCGCCCACGCAGTGGGCCATGGCTTTGATGTCCAATTGTTCGAATCGCGATCCAAGGAGAAGGGATTGGGTGGGATTTGGAGCCGAGTCAACTCCACCTCGTCCCTGCAGATCCACAGCATCATGTACCGCTTCCATCCCTCCGTCCGATACGACACGGCCTATCCCACCCAGGAGGAGATCAAGAACCAGATAATTGATGTGTGGAAGCGCTACGACCTTGAGAAACGCACGGTGTTCGACACCCCGGTCACCTCTGTGAAGCAAACCGACGACGGGAAATGGATCATCAATGACGATGAAGCCGCGTATGGTCAATTCGATGGTGTCGTGGCCGCTGTCGGTGTGTGCGGAGACCCGAAGCAGCCCACTTTGCCGGACCAGTCGCAATTCGGCGGGAACATCTACCACTCATCCGAGCTGGACGGCAAGAACGTCAAGGGGAAAAAGGTCCTTATCATCGGCGGCGGCGCCAGTGCCATCGAAGCCCTAGAGTTCGCAGTCAAATCCGGGGCCGGTGAAATCGACGTCTTGTCACGTTCGGATAAGTGGGTCATTCCGCGGAACATCTTCGTGCAGTCACTCCTGGCCATGAACATCTTCGGTCAGGAAACGATGCTATCGTGGATCCCCGAGTGGTTGCTGCACAAATTCTTCTACCGTGATCTGCAGGACATCGCCCCGTCCGGCGGTCTCTTCACGCAGACTCCGATGGCCAACTCGGAGCTGTTCGATCAAATCCGCGAGGGCAAAGCCCGCTGGCTACGGGGTGACATCATCTCCGTCAAGGAAGACGGCATTCTCTTCAACAGCCGATCCAAGGGCGTTCCCAAGGGCGGTCCCGGACGCGAGCAGCTGGTTTCCGGCGACGTGATCATCATGGCAACCGGCTTCAAGCGCCCCTCGTTGAACTTCCTACCCGACGACGCCTTCCAGGAACCGTACGGTCCGCCGAGCTGGTACCTGCAGGTCTTCCCGCCGAAATACATCAGCATCTGCGCCAACAACAGCACCTACATCGACGCCATCGGAACAGTTGGTAACATGCATATCGGCATCTACACGCGCTTCTTGCTCATGTTCCTCACCGACCCGCTGACCCGGCCGACTGAGGGTCGGATGAAGACCTGGATTGACTTTACGCGGTTCATGAAGCAGCTTGCCCCGACAGGCGCATTCCAATTCTTTACCTACACTGAGCTGATCTACTGGTTTGTCTTTATCATCTTGGTGAACCCCTTCCGGTGGAAGTGGGCGCCTTTCGTGCTGTTCGGTGTGGGACGGAGTTTGCCTCTTCATGTGGTCAGTAAGGAGGAGATGTTCCGTCGAGAATTGAACAAGCAGCATGATGATTAGCGCTACATTGTGATGTGGTGGTGGTCTTCTTGTGACGATTTTTCAAAAATTGACCCTAGTGTATGGCTAGATAATCTTTTACTCATTTCAAAATATCAATATATCTTACTTCATTGCTTCTTCACCTCTACCCCATATCGACTTCCACGTAAACTTTATTTAATTTTACTTCATATGATCCTTGCTTTACCCAGTTATAGCTACCTTTCCGTTGTACCTACCTCTACCTGAACCTATCTCCATATCTCATCCCATCCACAATAAACTATCAAATTCTCAACCTACCAATCCACCTACCTTAGTGGCCTTATGTCTGACAGTGACGGTCTTCCGTCATACGCAAACTGGCTCACAGACGCTCTAAGCCACCTCAAGTACTCTCCAACACCCATGGCTGACTGGTCCCTCCTCATGATGGGCGCAAAAGCGCCAGACAGAGCCTTCAAGCGCAACCTCAAACGGTCAGTATCTACACTTCCCCTGTAGCTCCAATCTAACCAACCAACAACAGCCTCTACCAAGACCGACGCTTCTCCGACCTAACCCTCGAAGCCGGCCCTCTCAAACTCGACGTCCACAAAGCAATTATAAGCAGCCAGTCAGACTACTTTCAAGCCCTACTCAGCAACAACTGGGCCGAATCCACCAGCCGCACCATCCGCCTCGAAGACGACGACCCAGAATCCGTGAAAGCGATGGTCCAATTCATGTACGAGTTTGACTACGACGACAGTGCAACCGACGACACCAGCACAGAGGAAGTCCACCCAACTATCTTCCACATTCGTGTCTACAAAACAGCCGACAAGTACCTCATCCCTGAACTCAAAGTATACGCCCTGCGCAAGTTCCTCACAGCCACAAACACCAGTAAAAAGCTAACCACCCTCCTCCCGCAAATCATCGAAGAAGCCTACGCCGCCACGCCGGCTAGTGATTCCCGCCTGCGCCGCGCCGTACTAGAGCTAGTGCTCAGCAATCAGGATAAGCTCATTCGTCGGGATGCGTTCATCGAAGTCATCAAGAACGGGGGCGACTTTGCTGTGGATTTCATGAGGGAGATGAGCCAGGTTGCGGCGCGGGTGCGCGGGTTTCTGTGTTTTAAATGTGGGCGCAAGAGTTACTTTGATACTACGCGGTCGACAAGGATTCGGGTGTATACTTGCGTGGAGTGTGGGGCGCGTATTAGAAGGGTTTTTTATTAGGGCTGCTTTTTTTGCTTTCTTGAATTTGATTGACGGTTGCTGGTTGACCATACATGATGTTCTCATCGATAAGTAGGGATAGGTTGGTTTAATACCAGGGTAGCCATGCAGACAGACATGGTTAGATGGTTCAACTCTAACCCTAACATATTCCTCTCTATAACTGTAGACGAAACGCCTTAGATCAAGAGAACACTTAACTATTGAATTTTCCATTACACCCTATTTGATACAATAGTTGTCTCCTGCCAACACACCAGAAACCAAACAGCCCATTAAAATACATAAACACCTCGCGCCATGCTCAACCCACATCAAACCCAACACCAATCAATTTCCCGCTTTTGCCCTATTGCCATAAGGCTCCCCGCTATCCTTCGAAAGTGAGAATGGAAAAAACACGATCGTCAAAACCCGCGCGATAGCGCAGTATCCATACGCGCCAATCAGGCAAAACAGCGTAGCCAGCGTCTGCCACAACATCACAAGCGAACTACCGCCCCAAGGCACCACAAACTTGATAAACTCCGACGTCTGATACAGATCCTCCTGCTTCGCAATATAGTACCTCTGAGCATTCGCATCCGGCAGCGGTCGTCCATCGCCAGGGTCCCGCGTCAGATCCAGCACGGTCGTGAGCGTCACGGGAGCTCGATAGAACGGCACGATCCAGATGGAGAAGACCTGCGAGATATTGACGTAGAGGCGGAGGTGGTCTTTGTCGTATGCTATATACATATCGAATTCCATGTCTTAGCCAGCTGGTCTTATACGTGCGGGTTGGGCGGTATGGGTGGCATGTTGGCTTACCAATTGAGTTCACATCGAGAGAGATCTCAGGCGACATCATTTTATACCATTGGAAGATGATCTTGATACCATCCCGGCCACCAGGTTTGCCCCAGACGCGGCAGAACGGATGCACGAAGGTGGCGTCGGATGTGAAGTACCGGTCAATGGCCCAGGACTGGATCTCAGGTGGGCCCTGGGTCAATTGTCGGATGACGTTGGTGATATCTCGGACTGGAAGGACTTATGTTAGCTGGTGTATCCTGATGATGTCCATGCATGTGTAGAGGTAGTGCTGGTGGGGTGTATCTGATGGAGAAGGGACTGACCGGGATTTTCCATTTTTGCTGCTTATCTCCAGTCATACAATATCTGTGGATACAATTGACTGTATGGGTGGAATGAGAAGGTTTAAGTAAGGTGGATAAAATATGACAACGAAGGAGGAGTCGGAACGTTCCTGGATTATCGGCGGAGCTCGATGAGACGACTCTGACGTCATTCGCATGTGAAGCTGGCAGGTGCCCTGGTGTGTGATGCCTTGGCGCCTGAGTGCCCCAGGCTAGATTTACGTCAACATGTATCCATCTAGATCAGAATGTCAACCAGCGCAATGTCATTATTAGTCTTCCTTACACCAGTAAACAATGTTGATTAAATATAATGATGAGATGGAAATGTTCCCTGTTATGGTAAATTTCATTGAACTTTTGCCAAGTGTGGTATCAAGACCGTGATAGATATTCTAATATAAAATAAAAACATGCCGAGGGCAAAACAATAACTCCGTGATATACATGAGATAGACTTATTTCTTCCATCCCTCGATCTTCTTGCGACGCTTCTCGAAGACGTGACCCAAACCCGCATCGCCGCGGGGCCCATCGTCGTTCTTGCGTTTCCGACTCCTGTCCAAAGCACCGCCGCTGCCTTGGGCGCGCCGAGTAAGTTTCGCGATGCGGTCCGCGCCCTCGGTGAGCCCTCTCCAGTCTTCACCACCGAAAGTGCCCTCCGGACCACGCTGGCCGCGGGTCTTGGCGCGGTCCTTCTTGCTCTCCTTGCCCAAACGAATGAAATTGGTCTCTTCGTAAGCTGCCCGCTCGGCCTCCTTGCGCCGCTCCTTCTGCGACTTGGTGTGTCGTCCTCCACGCACAATGGTACTTCCGACGCTGGGCTCCGCCATGGGAGCGGACGACATTTCGGCGCTGACGAACTCGTCGATAACGTTCGATCGGCGATTGACACGCTCCTTGCGCTCCTTGGTTTCGGTGGTGGGCAAGGCGGTCGGCATGATCTTCGGTGGTCGGTAGATCCCGTCACCGGTGGCGTTCGTGTTCGATCGGTCCAGCGTCGGTGGGGGCTCGACGTTCTTCGCAAACACAGACAGGTTAGGTCTGTATGCCATATCATCGAGATTCTCTTCCTCTTCATTGTCATCGCTGTCGCTTTCGCTCTGACTATCGGATCCGGATTCTCCATCGTCCCCAGATCCTCGTCGTTTGGCGCTCGCCTGGGCCTCACGCTCCGCCCTCTCGGAATCCTCGGCCGCCTTCACAACCTTGTCGACCTGATACTTCAATCGTCCTTCTAGCGGTCGAACACCCCGGTCGAGGTAGACCCGCAGCTCCACCAGTTTCTTCACGAGGTCCTCCTGCTGCGATTGCCGTTGCTCGGCGTCGTTACCATCCTGTCCCGACGAAAGCTCTCTGAGCTGGATTATCGTCAGGAACACGAGATTGTGGATGTAAGAAAGGAGGAGGTCGCTCTTGACGTCGAGAAGAGAAATGCCGTCGGCCGGGGGTTCGATCGAGACATCTGCAGGATCGTCGCGATGCGTCTTCGGCAGAGATGTGCCGGTAGAAGTGAGACATCCGGTGATCGCGTCAAGCAAGCTGGAGATATTTTGCGAGCCTTGCGGCTCGGTTTGCGCTGTCGCCATTGCCATTGCGCCGTGGGAATTGACCGTGTTGTCGGAGCCTGAAATTTACGCCGGAGGGAAATTTTTAGATCTCTTATCAACACGTGACAGCATCACAGCTGAGTAAGCGGTCTTAGTCACGTGTGCCAAGGCTGCCTACTTGGCCTAATTATCATCTATGCTCGTCGCCATCATTAGCTGTTGCCCGGTCTCCTTCATTCCCACCTTGAACATCTCTAGCGACACTTGCGGTTTTTGTTGGGACGACACGCTGGACTCCCGCTTTATTGGATGCTGGCGTCTGGCTCATGAGAACCTGAACTCTTTTCTCGATGGTGTAGTAGCTGTAGACTGACTGTACGTCCCTTCCACCGATCCAGTACTACGGTAGTAGTGCTCCGACTACTGTACACCTGGCTGGCTGACCGGACGTAAACTGACCATCCGTTCAGACACACCCACAATGCGGCTCGATACACGATCCGGGCCCATCGCGGCCATCTTACTTACAATCCCTTCGCTGTCCTCGGCCTTCTATCTTCCCGGCGTCGCCCCGACTTCCTACGATGAAGGGCAGTCGGTCCCGCTTTACGTCAACCACCTCAATCCCAGCCTAGCTCAGCAGGACGAACAGCTCCACTCGGTCTTTGCCTACGATTATTATCATCCGGCTTTCCATTTCTGCCAACCGGAGGGTGGCCCGGAGGATGTGCGGGAATCGTTAGGGAGCATCCTGTTTGGCGACCGCATTCAGACCTCCCCCCTCGAATTGCACATGCGCAAAAATGAGACCTGCAAGGCCATGTGCAATCAGGTGGATTTTGATGCTCGGTCTGCCAGATTTACAAATCGGCGGATTGCGCAGGGGTACAATATCAACTGGCTGGTCGATGGGCTTCCGGGAGCGCAGATCAATTTAGAATCCGTGACGGACACCCAGTTTTACAGCCCGGGATTCGCGCTGGGCGCGATCGCCGAAAATGGGGACATGGTTTTGAACAACCACTTTGATATCTTTGTCGAATATCATCGCGTGGGCTTTGGAAACAAGGACAAGTTCCGGGTTGTTGGAGTCCTCGTCCAACCGGACTCTCGCAGCAACTCCAAGGTGCTACCGGATGGCAGCGTGGAATGCGGCACCCCTGAGACGGGTATCGTGTTGGATGAGGATGGAAAATCGTCGGTTACTTGGACGTACGGTATTTACTGGCGCGAATCGCCCACACCCTGGGCCACTCGCTGGGATAAGTACCTCCATGTCTATGATCCGAAGATCCATTGGTTTTCGCTCATCAATTCCGCCGTTTTCGTTGTCTTTCTGGTCGGCATGGTCAGCATGATCCTTGCCAGAGCTCTCAGAAAGGATATCGCTCGCTACAACCGTCTGGACATGATCAACTTGGATGACCTGGATGGAACGTCCGCTGCTGTTGAGGATGGAATCCAGGAGGACTCGGGCTGGAAACTAGTGCACGGCGATGTCTTCCGCTGCCCGCAGTCGCCTTTGCTTCTGAGTGTCCTCGTTGGTAATGGCGCTCAGCTCTTCATGATGACGGGCGTGACAGTTGGTGAGTTGAACTGATTGCTCGTATCTCCTGTTCGGATGTCTCTAACCACTTATTAGTGTTTGCCCTGCTGGGGCTGCTCTCTCCCGCGAACCGCGGCTTCCTGGCCACTGCGATTCTGTTGATCTACACCGTGTTTGGCTTCATCGGAGGATATGTATCCGCTCGCGTCTACAAGTCGCTGGGTGGGGAGTCGTGGAAGCGCAATATTGTTATGACCCCCGTGCTCGTCCCGGGGTTCATCTTCGGTACTTTCTTCCTGCTGAATTTGTTCGTCTGGGCCAAGGGGTCCAGCGGGGCGGTGCCGTTCACGACCATGCTGGCTCTTGTTGCCATCTGGTTCGTCATCAGCGTGCCTCTGAGCATTGCGGGTAGCTGGCTTGGTTTTAAGCAACGCGTACGTTGAACCTTCTCGAACGAAGATCCGGATTACAACTGACACCTCCTAGCCTATTGAGGGTCCCACCAAGACCAACCAGATTCCTCGCCAGATTCCTCCCATGACAGGAAGCCTGCGCACCATTCCCTCCTTGCTCCTGACGGGCATCCTTCCCTTCGGCGCCATCTTCGTCGAGCTGTACTTTATCATGACCTCCCTTTGGACTAACAAGATCTACTACATGTTTGGATTCCTGTTCCTCTGCTACGGCTTGATGATCATCACGTCCGCGGCCACCACGGTGTTGCTGGTGTATTTCCTGCTCTGTGCCGAGAACTACCGTTGGCACTGGAGGGCGTTTGCCGGTGCCGGAATGACCGGTGGCTACGTGTTCCTCAACGCCCTTCTCTTCTGGGCCACCCGCGTTAGCTTTGGCGGAATCACCGGTGCGGTGTTGTATGTGGGCTACTCGGCCCTGATTGGGTTCGTGGTGTTTATCTTGACTGGTATGTTTTCCTCTTCCCATTCGGGTGAGCCGACGACTGACTTTGATTATTAGGCTCTATTGGTTTCTTTGCCAGCTGGGCCTTTGTGCAGCGCATCTACGGCTCGATCAAGGTGGATTAATCTAATTCCATGTTGAGGAGCATTGATCGATTTATCCTTGGTTGCCCTTTTTTCTGCGCAACCGGCCGGACGATGATACTCTCATCACACGTGTCACGCATCATGTATCTCACATCATGGATGCGACTTCCATCCCTTCCGGACGATATTTGGCTGCTTCCGGGAACGATGCTTTCGCATATAGAGTGAAGTTTGGCTCGGTGACCGACTGCTTTTCAAATATCCCTGTACATTTTATGGCTCTTTTTCCCTGGCAGAATCTCACCCAATGCTTTACCACTCCATGTATATAGACTAGCGGGGAGTGTCTCCATCTTACTCATCACTCTGATTATTGTTCTGGTTGTTTCCATTCTTGTCTCTCCGTGGACCCGGTTCCTTGAGCCGAGGTGTATCCACTTACCACAGTCGGTTGGCTCACCTGATATAAACCGCGTCACACGGACCAGGTTGGTATTGCGGCTGGTTAGTGTCTTTGTATGATAATGAGGAATTTAGATTGTGTAGAAGTATGATCTATTCACTTATATCTTAGTACAGTAATATCACCATTGTTCTGGGAACCATAGAATTATAAATCCCGGCCCGATGAATAAATAGAAACTTCCCTGGCTGGAGCCTCAGGCCGCCAAGCCCCGTGGTCTGGAACCAACAGAACGGAATCCTTCGCCACGGCGGACTTAACATGTTGCTCGCTCTTCTGTCATGATCTTCCCTCTCTAGCCCGCCTGGTTTTTACTTTTGGTTCTGGTGCTTCCAATCTCTGTTCTTCTCTTGACGATCGCTCTTCTTTGCTTTGATTTTCCACCCTCGACTTTCCTCTCCTCATCTCTGCCCGCCTACCTGCCTACTCGATCTTATCAATCCAGCGGCGTTGCATTTACCCCGCGTCTTCCGTGACCCCCCGTGTCTCACCCCTCCGCCCGGCGCATGACCGACCGTCTGCGAATCCCTGTGCTGAAGATCGCGAGTGTGTGTCTGTGTGTGTCTGTCTGAGATAGTCAGGCCTGATCTTGTTTCAAGCTTGTGGTGTTTGCTGGGTGTCGATCATGGGTAAATCGTAAGTACTCTGCGTTCCAGCCCGGAGAGAAAACCGAGCGGATTTCTTCTCCCTGCGGGATTTGTGTTATCTCTGTTCTTTAGTTCATTCACTATGTTTTGCTTCTATGTTTATGGGCCTCCCTGTGATGCGACCGTCTCTGCGACCGTCTCTGGTCTCTGTTGTTCCCCTGAGAGTTGGTTTCAGGTCTGTAAGGCTTTGGCTAACCGCATATCAATCGCCCAGGCAGTCGAAACTCTCCCCCTCCCAGCTGGATGAGCTCCAACGAGCGACACACTTCGATAAAAAAGAACTACAGCAATGGTACAAAGGTGAGTCAGGGATAGACACGCCCCCCGTCATCCGACGCAAATGCTGACTGCGGCATGGCCCGACAGGATTTCTGAAGGACTGTCCCTCGGGCACCCTGACCAAGGAAGAGTTCCAAAAAATCTACCGACAGTTTTTCCCCTTCGGCGATCCGTCCTCGTTCGCGAATTATGTCTTCCGTGTATTCGACTCCGACAATAGCGGGATGATCGATTTCAAGGAGTTCATCTGTGCCTTGTCGGTCACCTCGCGGGGGAAGATGGAGGATAAGTTGGACTGGGCTTTCCAGCTGTACGATATTGATGGGGACGGCAAGATCACATATGACGAGATGCTTGCGATTGTTGAGGCGATCTACAAGATGGTACTAAAGCCCGCAGACCCTACATGGAGAGATCCGACTAACCGTGCAACAGGTGGGCTCGATGGTGAAACTTCCCGAGGACGAAGATACCCCCGAGAAACGCGTGCGCAAAATCTTTCGCATGATGGATAAAGACGAAAATGGCAGTCTGGACATGGAGGAATTCAAAGAGGGCAGCAAGCGCGACGAGACGATCGTCAGCGCGCTGTCTCTGTACGACGGGCTGGTATAAAGAACGACTGGATCGTTCTATCTACCTCTTTCCCTCCCCGCCGCTCTCTTTCTCTTCCCCTTTCTTCCTCTCCATCTTTCTATCTTCCACCTCCCCCGATCCTTTGAATACGGGCGCGGAGACAACTCCTCCATTTCCATCACTGTTTGTTGCTTCGTTCTAGGATTCCCATAACTGCTCGTTGTATTCACCTGTTTGTTCCGCGCCGCCATCTGTTTGATGATTCTCCGAGGCTGGTGGCGAGCCAGGTCGCCATCTATGTATTTTCAGCTTTTCCCATCTCCTTCTCTTCGTACAACTGTATTGCCTATTCGCGCTAAGTTTTGATTGATTGATTGATTGATGATTGATTGGATCTCTCAAGGAAAGATCGACATGGATGATAGAATATTACACCAGAACGGATCTACGGTGGTCGACCTACAGGCTAGTGTCACTACCGGGTGTCTCGACTCGGTGGTATCCACAGACCTAGTGAGGTTCGACTTCCATAGGAGGCGGATGAAGTATGTACAGATAACTCATTACAGGGACATGTTCACTTTAGGCGGAGTAGAGTAAAGGCACGCTCGTACGCACGAATTCCGAGTTCAAGTACTCGAAAATAGATCATTTGTACATACATGGAGTCAATCTTCGGCATCTCATTTCTTATATCCTTTTCCTTCTTGTATTATGTTGGGGCTGCATCTAGGGGCGGGTCAGCCCTACACCCCACGCGGTTTAGCCTGCCTCGGTATTTGATCCGGGCATGGAGTCCGAAGTACGGAGTACGGAGTACTGCGTGGCTGGAAGTAGATCGATTTAGTTGGTATCAGCATCCTATACCTAGATGCATGCTTATATAGAATAGTATCTAGTAAACAACAATCTAGCCAATCGAGAAAGCTGCGAATAAGCATATGGGAGGCCTTGCGCTAGGACGGTGATCGTCTTATATCCTTCACTTTATGATAAAGGTGCAAGCTTCCGCATGGAACACACTGCGAAATCCAATTTCTCAATTCTTGAGACAGAGGGGATAGCTGTTTAGTGACATCATCATCACCTACGAAGTATTTTCCCGGCATTGCGGGGCATGAAGGCACCGGACTCAGGCAAGCAGTAATCCTTTGACGTGGTTCGAGGAGACCTCCATGGCGATATAACTAGCCATGAAATCAGAATGCCCTTATGAATCTGCCAAGGAGCAACCATTTCTAACAGACTTGCACTGCCTCCTTGGCTATCCTTGGTTGATCCACAAGGTTTCGCGACATCTTGCAGGACAGGCGGACAGGGTCGGGGAATGCCCCATATTGAAAGTGACTGGGTTCCTAATCGTTACTAAAGACGTATTACATGACTGCTGTCTGTCTTTGCTGACAAGTTGAATAAGATAAGATGGTAAGGTCGAGAATCCTTGGTGGGACAGACTTTGGAGGCGTGGATCGTGGCAGAACCTACCATCCGCTCACCGTCTCTTGGTCCAATGGTTGTTGTCACTGCGAGTACCATGACTTGGCCGAGAGAATTGTCTTGAGACCCAGTCAATTGTCGAGTCTGTTTGCGCCGTCGACCGCTGGTGGTAGGATGACAGCGTGTGCAATGAGACCGGCTGAATCTAGGCCTCAGGAAGAGTGCCCGAGCTTGGTGCGAAGGCGGTGGCAGAACAGGTGGCCAGCCCAACCACGGTGAAGAGAGAAGGCGGTCATGATGAAGTCCTGCTCTTCTTCCCCACCTTTCATTCATCCTCTCTTTCTCTTGACCTTCTTCATCCTACTCCTTTCCCCTTGACTTCAACCCTGTTCACCACCAGAAATACCACTTTCAATCAAGTTCATCTCTCCAAAGCCATCATGTCGACTTCGGCTCGCAGACGTCTGATGCGCGATTTCAAGCGGATGCAGACCGACCCTCCCGCGGGCGTTTCGGCTTCCCCAGTAGCAGACAATGTCATGACCTGGTAAGTTGAAGCTTGGAGCTCCATTTACCATGCGTTTATGAGCTTCTCTCCTATAATGCTGGTCGAGGACGGAATGGACGGTTAGGTGGCTGGCCATTTTGTTTGCCTCCTCCATTCGGATCGTCCCGTATCAGTCTTATCATTAACCCGTTGCTGCTCGATTTCACATCCCGGTTGGTCTATACCTGTGCTAATGGGCGTCTGATAGGAATGCCGTCATCATTGGCCCTGCCGATACCCCGTTTGAAGATGGCACATTCCGTCTGGTCATGCATTTCGAAGAACAGTATCCCAACAAACCTCCCGGAGTGAAGTTCATTAGCCAGATGTTCCACCCCAACGTGTATGGCACTGGCGAGCTGTGTCTCGACATTTTGCAAAATCGCTGGAGCCCGACCTACGATGTGGCGGCCATTCTCACGAGCATCCAGAGGTACGCCCTTCTGTTCTTTCCCAATAATCCAACCCTTTCACCATCTATGCTTCGGGTACTAATGTCGAGTGTAGTCTTCTGAATGACCCCAACACGTCATCTCCAGCCAACGTGGAAGCCTCGAATCTGTACAAGGACAACCGCAGGGAATACGTCAAACGCGTGCGGGAGACGGTGGAGAAGAGCTGGGAGGATTGAGATGTCAGGCTGGTTGTGTGGTTTACACTCCTGACCGTTGTTTTTCGCACGTTTATCATGAAGCGCGGCTGTTCCGGGAAGACATTTGATGGCGGGACGGATATGATCGATGGCATACCATAGCTTGGAGTTTCGGCACTGGGATTTTCTACTGTTCTCTTGTTCGGCGTTTCTTCAATCAATATTAGGACCACTCGCATGGATTGCTCCGATCGATGTGCATAATGCAAGGGCTTGTTTTGTTTCCCCCTCTTGTCATGATTGACCCCGCAGTGTGGATGGGGGATTTTGAAACCGACTTGGCGTTTTGGGCCTGGTTGTGCCCTGGTCATTCGATCAGCAATCAACTGCCAATACACAATAGCATGGAAAACAATAAATAATCAATAGTTTTCGACCAGAAGTAGACCAGGACGAGCGAGGGTTTCAGAGCTGGTTTAGTGGCCGCCAAGACAGGCTCTAACGGTTCGTGCCTCCTGCCACTGCCGACTGACCGATAGTAGTCTGAACACCACAATTAACCTCTGTTTCTCTGTCATTTCTTGCTGGGTCTGTTGTTTTCCCAGTGTTCTCCAATTTGAGTGTGGTGTTGATAAGTTTGATTTTATTATTCTTCGTGTCCTGGTTTCTGTTTCCCCTCCATACTCCATTCTTCCCCTCTGTTTTCCCACTCAGTTACCGCCCTGGCACGTGGACCCCTGACCCAAAACACCACATCCCATCGCGACCTCGAAGACTCGATCATCCCCTCCGCTGGAACTGTGTGTCACAACCTGTTCTTTTCCCCCCGGGGTTGCCTTATCGACTCTTTCTTTATTTCCCCTCTTTAGGCCCGCCCATCTCGGGTCAGTGTCGACATGGCGTGAGTATTCCTGACGGACTTCCCCTCCTTCTTGGCTCGGGCTAATGACGGTGCGGTGTGCAGGTCATCTGGCCCTAACACCATCAAGGGTATGTTCCTCGATTCGATCCGGTGAGACGCTCCGAGTCAAGAGCTAATTGCGCCCTCAGTGGTTGCGAGGTTTCGACCCCAGAATAAAATCGAACTGTCCTCGGGAGGCACACCCATCGTCGAGTTCCAGAATGAGCAGTCATGTACAGTCACGGTATGATGCTCATGCAGACGCCCAATTCCCAGTGGAACTAACCCCGAATCCAGTCCAGGGAAGGCAGTGGTGCCTTCACCTTCGACCGTGTGTTTCCCATGGGCACCGAACAAACCGACGTCTTCGATTTCTCCATCCGACCGACCGTCGACGACATCCTGAATGGCTACAACGGGACCGTCTTCGCCTACGGTCAGACCGGTGCCGGTAAATCGTACACGATGATGGGTTCCGACATCGACGACGACATGGGCAAGGGTCTCATCCCGCGAATCGTCGAGCAGATCTTCGCCAGCATCCTCATCAGCCCCAGCAATATCGAATACACCGTCCGCGTCAGCTATATGGAAATCTACATGGAACGGATCCGCGATCTGTTGGTCCCGCACAACGACAACCTGCCCGTCCACGAGGAAAAGTCCCGCGGTGTCTACGTGAAGGGTCTACTCGAGGTCTATGTGTCCAGCGTCCAGGAGGTTTACGAGGTCATGCGACGCGGTGATGCGGCGAGAGCGGTGGCCGCGACCAACATGAACCAGGAGTCGTCCCGGTCCCACTCCATCTTCGTCATCACCGTCACCCAAAAGAATCTGGAGACAGGCTCCGCCAAGAGCGGTCAGCTCTTCTTGGTCGATTTGGCGGGTAGTGAAAAGGTCGGCAAGACCGGTGCCAGCGGTCAGACGCTGGAGGAGGCGAAGAAGATCAACAAGAGTCTGAGCGCCCTGGGCATGGTCATCAATGCCCTCACGGACGGCAAATCCTCGCACGTTCCCTACCGTGACTCCAAACTCACCCGTATTCTCCAAGAAAGTTTGGGAGGTAACTCGCGGACCACCCTGATCATCAACTGCTCGCCCAGCAGCTACAACGATGCGGAGACCGTCTCGACGCTGCGCTTCGGTGTGCGCGCCAAGGCCATCAAGAACAAGGCGAAGGTCAACGCCGAGCTGAGTCCGGCGGAATTGAAGATGCTGCTCCGCAAGGCGCAGACCCAGGCCACCAGTTTCGAAACCTACATTTCTGCATTGGAGTCCGAAGTCACCGTGTGGCGCAAGGGCGAAAACGTCCCCAAGGAACGATGGACCCCCGCGCGCGGGTTGGACTTGGTGGGTGTGGCCAAGGCCGAGGCCCGTCCGCCGCGACCCAGCACCCCGTCCCGACTGCAGGACACGCCGCGATCCGAAACCCCGCGCCCAGACTCGCGCATCGGCGACCGCTCCAGCACGCCCAGCCTGGTGCTCGAGAAGGACGAGCGGGAGGAGTTCCTCCGGCGCGAGAACGAACTGCAGGATCAGATTGCCGAGAAAGAATCGCACATTGCCAACGTGGAACGGGGGCTGCTCGACGCCCGGGAGGAGCTTCGCTCGATGAAGGAGAACTCGGCGCGCTCGGGCAAGGACAATGACAAGCTCAACACGGAGATCAACGAGCTGCGGATGCACCTGGAGAAGGTGACCTACGAGAGCAAGGAGGCCTCCATCACCATGGACAGCCTCCGGGAAGCCAATGGCGAACTGACGACGGAGCTCGACGACGTGAAGCAGCAGCTGCTCGATGTGCGGATGAAGGCCAAGGAGACGACCGCCGCGCTCGACGAGAAGGAGAAGAAGAAGGCCGAGAAGATGGCCAAGATGATGGCCGGGTTTGACCTGGGCGGCGACATCTTCTCCGACAACGAACGGAAGCTCCAGGACCTCATTCAGCGCGTCGATGCGCTCCACAGTGTCAGCGAAGCCGGCGAAACGATCGCCCCCGATGACATCGTGGAACTGCGGGCGAGCCTGCTGGAGACCAAGGGGTTCATCCGGCAGGCCGAGCTCACCATGAACGACCGCGGGGAACTGAGCGAGCTGCAGGACAGCCGGCGGGCGGATCTCGAGCAGAAGCTAGACGATCTCAAGCGCGAGTACGAGCAGCTGCTGGAGCGGACCCTGGGCGAGGAGGACACGGGCGAGATCCGGGACCGCCTGGAGAAGGTGTACATCACGCGCAAGGAGGCCGAGATGCAGGCGGTGACGGAGCTCCGCGAGGAGATTGGCCGTAAGGACGAGGAGCTGCAGAAGCTGCGGCAGTCCCTGGCCGATTCGCAGTCGCGCGTGTCGACCAACGGGGCGGCGGGCAAGAACCTGCAGCAGCAGATCTCCGAGTTCGACGCCATGAAGAAGTCCCTGATGCGGGACCTTCAGAACCGCTGCGAGCGCGTGGTCGAGCTGGAGATCTCGCTGGACGACGCCCGGGAGCAGTACAACAACGTGCTGCGGTCGTCGAACAACCGCGCCCAGCAGAAGAAGATGGCCTTCCTCGAGCGAAACCTCGAGCAACTGACCCACGTACAGCGGCAGCTGGTCGAGCAGAACAGCAGTTTGAAAAAAGAGGTTGCGATCGCTGAGCGGAAGCTCATTGCCCGCAATGAGCGTATTGCTAGCTTGGAAGGCCTGCTCCAGGAGAGCCAGGAGAAACTCACCCAAGCGAACCACCGGTAAGCCCCCCCCCCCCCCCCCTTCTTTAGTACCGGAAGTAGAGGACATGCTAACAGTCACAACAGTTTTGAAGCCCAACTCACCGCGGTCAAGGAGAGACTGGAGGCTGCAAAACAAGGCTCCACCAGGGGTCTTCCAACTATGGATAGCGGCGGCGGTTTCAGTTTTGGCGGCTCGCGAATTGCGAAGCCGCTTCGGGGAGGCGGCGGAGGATCCGAGAGCAGTGCTCCGGTTGCTGGAGTCCAGTCGCAGGAGACGGGCAAACGCACGAGCTGGTTTTTCGATCGACGATGATCCACGATTTCTCTTCTGTTGTCTTTTCTATCCATTCTCCGAAAATACTTGATCACTCTTCCTGTCTATCTGTTTTTTCTTCTTGATGACTGTTTTCTTGTCTCCCTTTTCCCCCTTTTGTTCCATTTTCCTTCACTGGTATATTAGATCGAGTGCCCGCCGATATCATATCGAGGCGCCAATGGCTCTCACCGATACCCATGTACATGATGATAGACCCGGGGATGAGTAGCTGGAAGGTTAACGCTAGATACGTTATGCAATACAGGAGACACGATTCACATGCTACTGGATCTGATAGGCCGTCAGTACTACAGTATACTCCCTGACATCTAGGCTTGGGGCTGGACACCTAGGGTCTATTGAGGGTCGCCCCTACAACCCCGGGCGGTTAGGGATGGTTTAGGGATGGTTCAGGGACCAGCTGCCCCGGGACTTTCTGTCTAAAAGGGTACAGATCACGTGATCATATTCAGGAACGGCATACTAGGATACGGAATGCACTTAACCCAAAGGAGTATCCAGCTTCAAGCTTCAGTCCGGCATCCTGGCATCCAATCCATAAGAGTACATACCCATTGTTTGTTCCCCTTGTCATGACAAACAGAGCGGCGCCACAATAAGCCTACTGCACAATGCCGAATCCCGCAGCAGTGGAACTGCAGCTCTCCCCTTCCTGCTACAACTGCCTATCATGGTCCGCAGACGGCGAACTGGCCATGGCAGCCGGCGAATACGTGCAAATCCTAGTAAGCGCACGCAACCACAACCAACCAAGACCACCCTACTCACATTCACACAGACACCCCGACTCCCAACCCAAGGAGGCAAAGAAAACTCAAGCCTCCCAGGCAAAGCCAACACCTGGCACGTCACGCGCATCCGCGTCAATCTCTTCGCCAACAAAGAATGGCCAACCATCTTCCCGCAGAAAAACGAGCACTTCTCCATCGGGCCCGAGCAGTCCCTCAGCACAGTCGTCGGGCTATCATGGTCACCGCCGGGACTGGCTCGGTACCGGCGGTGTGCGCTAGCCGTGCTAACGTCCAATTTACTGCTCTCGCTGTACGAGCCGGGAGCCAAGGGGAAGTGGAAGCGCGTTGCGATCATTAACGCCGCGCTGAAGCCGCATTTCCAGTCTTTTGTCAAAGATGGGGGTCTTTGTTTGCGGAAGACGTATATTCGCTCGTTTGCGTGGGCTCCGCCGTTGAAGGTGTCTGGGGGTGCGGAGGGAGCTGCGTATTCTGTCCCGGGGGCTGAGGCGCGATGGGGGGTTCAGGTCTTGGCGGTTACTAATGATGATAATGACTTGATTTATTTGCAGGTACGGCGGTCGAAGGGGGAGGGCGGAGGGGAGGATGGGTATTCTGTTAAGATGTTGGGTCTTAGCTCGCTGCATGATGCGGAGGCGAGTGGCGGGTTGGTACAGGGTGGTTCGCTTTTCTCTGCTGCTCTTAGAGCGCGGGTTAGAGCATTGCATACGGCCTTTGGGCCGTGGGTTTATAGGCCTTTGGATGGGGGGGATGGTGAGGGTGGTGTTTGCTCTGCTACTGCGAATATAGCGGTGCTGTACGGCTCGAAAGTGAAGATACTTAAGCTGGATGTGACGTTAGCGGGGGATGAGACATCTGACCCAGAGTGGGGATACAGCTCGTCGGCTGTCTCGACTGAGAATGCCCTTCTGTACGGTGAACAGGACAATGCTTGCCAGTACACTGGGCCTTTACGGTGGATACACTCGGTAAGTGGGATGCTGTTTCCGCTAACATTGTCTAACGCTCTATAGAATGGATCTGAACATATGCACCTTGCTGTGGGTGCCATGGCGAAAGTTATAACTCTTTCATTCCCGTGGGAAGCATATGCAGGAACCGCGACATCTGGCGATGTACAGGTCCGGGAGTGGCCGCTCGCCGATGAAGGAACAGGAGAGCACAGCGAGTCAAGAAGCTGGGAGCCTATCAGCGGTAAGTCCCCCGGTTCATCCTTGGACTTCACTAAGTATACACAGGCATGATCACCACCTTTGACGAATCCACCCACCTGTCTACCCTGCACATTGGGACAGTGGGAGGATTATCCGCCATGGCCGAGTTTAGAGACACCCCCGACGAAGGACCATTACATTCCCCACTCTGGAAAAACCAGCTAGACGACGTCCGAGAGCGATTCGACCTCGATTGTGACCTGGGCGGCTTAGCCATTGCCAGGGTCTGGGGCCTCGCCTCTCACCGCGGACTCGCCGCGGCAGCGATCACCCTGCATCCCGGAGACATGGTGGACTACCGCACGACGTCGGGGGAGCGTACATCGATCGTGTTCTCCCCAGCCAGTCTGCAGCCACCCAACAACGAGCTATCGATCAGCGGGCAGTCTCCAATCGACCTATCGCCTGGATTCCTACAGACAAAGCGAGAGACTGTATTGGGATACATACTCTTCTCCTACGACAAAGACACCAATACCTTCCCTTGGAGTCAAAGCCTCCTCTACGCAGCAGCATGCTGCACAGCCGTGGGATCCCGAAACCAAGACCTCCTCTCGCAAGCCAAGCACACCCTGGAATGGCTAGCCGCCGCAGCAGAGGTCGACCTAACCGAGGAAATATCGACATGCTCTACCCCCGGAGGGAAGATCAAAGCAAGGTCCACAGAGCAGCTCGACGAGTCGGAAAATACCATGTTCGAAGTATGCACTATATGCGATGCAGGCATTGGGTGGCATTCGCCGCAGGAAGCACAGTGCGCTAGTGGGCATCTTTTCGGTATGCAGTCTTTGCCACGGGGATATATCATATTACATGCTAACCTATTTGACCTGATAGTCCGGTGTGGCCTCACCTTCATGGCCATCCAAGAGCCAGGGTTATCGAAGTTCTGTTCCCTGTGCGGAGCAGAATATCTCAGCGAAGACATGCTCGACGAGGGGAGCGATTTCGCAGATGAGTGCCGGAGGCTGGCGACTGTGTTTGACACGTGCGTTTACTGTCAGGGGAAGTTTCTCGCTTAGGGCTATCTTTCTTTCTTTTATTATTTTCAGTTACAGAGGGATAGACACGCGTTATGCTGGGTGCAACCCCAGCAGCTTCCCGGCTACGGGGTTCCACTCGTCGTCCCAGCGACGGTTACTCTCTTCGAGCGCACCAGTGCGCAAGGTCTCCAGCTTCGACGGGTCCCCGAACAGCTCGACGAGTTGTTCGACCAGCTGCTCAGAGCTACCGAATCCCTTCCCGTTCAGACCCTCCGTCACGAGCTCAGGCCACGCCTCGAAGCGGTTCCAGCCCACGACGGGCAAACCAGCGCCGAACATATCGACTACTTTCATGGGCAGGTCGACGCCGCTGCTACTAGTGTGCAGACTGACGCCCAGCGACGCGGACGCTAGGAGTTGTGCATAGTCGGGTGTGCTCAGCCATGCAGTGCGGATAGTGACGTTCTCGAGCTTTCCTGCTTTCTCGAGTTCCGCGATCTGGTTCACGTACATTTCCTTCTGTGGGCCTTTGCCTGTTATGATCGCCAGTACGGGCGGTAACCCCGGGTTGGCGGTTCTTGACAGCTCTGAATAGCGGCAGAGGGCGTCGATGAGAAGGGAGAAGTCTTCGTCTGCGGTCCAGGAGGTCGAGCTGACGAGTACTCGAATCTGTCCGGAGAGTATGAGCGGCCGCACCGATTGTGCTTCCGGGAGTGCGGCGAGGAAATCCCGTCGGGCGTTCACATCCTCGATGGGTCGGAGATGGCTAGCAGGTCGATCATGCAGAGGGAGGACAGGAGCCTGGAGACGGAAATCCTTCCTCAAAACGGACGCCATGGCGGATGTGACACACAGATGCGCCGTCGCAGACCTGCAGAATCTCCGCTCATACCATTTCGAAAAGCGCACGAGCGGATGTCCATCTCCGAGTTTCAGCGCCAGGATCGTGTATCCGAAATTATGCCAGTCGATGACCAGGAACGTCTGGCGCAGGAAGCACACCGCAGACGCGATGGCCAGGGAGGGGATGGACGGGGGGTTCTGAACGAGGAGCCACTTGGCGGGTTTGGTGCGGTATGCCAATGCCGTCCACAGACAAGCGACTTGGAAGAGAACCTTCAACGGGGCGAAGAGCAGGAAGAGAAGCTTGTTGCTGGTTTGTAGGTAGGCGGGGTGCGGGGGGAGGGCGACGATGGCGATTCGGGGGTGGGATGAGATGTCGGGGTGGAGTTCGGATTCTATAATAAACCATCAGATCAGCTCTATGATTCAATGTCATCTTCTTAAGACTGGAACTCACCGTGATATCCGATTATGTCGACTTGACCCCCTCCGCGGGCGATGCTGAGCGCGTGGTACTGCATGCGCGGACTGCGACCGATGTCGCCCAGGACGAGGATCTGGGCGGTTGTTCTTGGTTCATCTTTCGTGGTAGACTCATCTTTCGCGGTCGACCGATCGGCGCCATATTGCGATGGGAGCAAGCAGATGAAGAGGGTTATGGCGGTGGAGATGTAGAACGCGATGCTGATGATGGTTTCGATCATGGTGAGATTTCGTTAAAGGAATAGTCTGGAATAGAGGAAATGCTTCAGAGCCATATCATGACAAGTACCCGCCCATACTCAGACCAATGAACCGTAGACGCCGCAATGGACTGCACTGGAGAGTGTGAAGCTGTTGGCGATGTGAAGCCATCCGTAATGACGGAGAAACATGGACCGAGGCAGACTGATACCTCCGTTCTCAGGCAGCGACAGTGGGCCATCACGTGCGTTATCAGCCCCCTCAGGATCGACAAGTCCGGGGCTATCTCAAGCCTATCTCAAGTCCTCCTCAACCCCGTTCATCACCCTCGACGCGCAAGGTCCCCTCGCTCGAATCGCCGTGTTCGCGCTATGCTGTGTGGTTTGTTTCAATCGCCCGGTCGCTTGTCTGTTGGCTATTAATCCCAACCTCCTGCTCAACCTGTCGCGTCCTATCGTCCCTCCTAGATCCACTCAACAACTCGTCGAACATCACCAAGCGGAGAATATGTCAACGGGGCCTACCGTGTCCGCGTCGGATACGCACGCCCCTGCTTTTCCCAGCCAGAGTCTTGGACACAGTCGTGGTCGTGGCCATGGTCATTCGCGGTCGAGTCGCTCGCACACCCCTATCTCCCACACGGTTACTGCCTCGGATGTCTCTCAACAGCCATTGACGGGCATTGGTATCGTCAATGGTCATATCCCGGATGCCAATGGCCACGGACATCATCATAATCACTCCCATTCGCATTCGCACGCCCATTCGCATTCACATGGCCATTCACACTCCCACCCCCACTCCCACTCCATCCACGACGGGCATGGGTCGCACGCCCATGGGAATAGCCTGGGTGGCTACGGGGTGAAACCCGTCGCGAATGTAACGGGGATATTTGAGGAGGCCACCATTGCGGCAGAGTCTCAGGAGCCAAAAAGGTAGGTGATTTCACTGGGTGAATGAGCAATACTAACGTGTCCAGCCGAGAAATCCTCGCCGGTATCCTCCTAGCCCTCCCGTGGATCGTCCTGTCCTGGTACCATGGCCACTATGCGCAGTGGCAGATGTCCAAGGCTACTCCTGACGACCCCGTCGCTCCAGTCATCGGCAGCGGAAACATGATCGGCACCACAGGGAAAGCGTCCATGCTGACAGCCGTGACGATGGTTATGCTGGGATGTGGCCAGCTGGCGCTGCGGGGGGGTAACACGGGAGCATTGAAGTTGGGCGCTGCGACGGGTGGTGCTGCGGTCAAGCAGTTGTGCTCGATTGCGCTTCCGGTTTATGCCGCGTTGCAGGTGGGCAGCTTCCTTGTCGCGATGGTTCTACCGCTTGCGCTCGCCTCGGGGATGCCGACCATTCCAACCTCCGGCAGTGCCCACGGGCGGCTGAGCCAGAAGAAGTTCACTGCCGTGTTCATTCTGGGTGCGGTTACGTTGTGCTTTACTGGATTTAACACGACCTGGAACCGGAACCCGGTTCTGGGTTACGTGTGTCTGCTGCTCTCGGTGTTTGCCATCCATCCGCCTTTTCTCGGGCAAGTGCTGGGATCTGACAATAAGCTTGCACCTAATGCGGTCGCCCACCCTGTCGCCACGGTCGTGCTCGGCGTCGTGCTTGCAGTCGGTACGGCTGTCTTTTCCACGGCCCTGTCCTTCGGGGCTGTGGATTTGGGGTACCTCTTGGCCGCGGCGGGTTCCATGGCGGTGTGCTTCACATATCTCGCACCCGTAGATATGCACTCGCCGCGGAAACTCGGCCTCGTTGTCGCAACCGGAAGTGCTGCTCTGTTGTGCTCCCCGCCGCCGCAGAGCGAGGTGTACTTAATCTATATTTCGCGGGCCATCCTCAGTGCAGCGGCTGTCTTTGCGGCTATGCTAGACAACCGGACCGCACATCACGCCCACACCCACGATCACTCACCTGCGCAGGCCTCTCGATGGACGAAGTTCATCCTCCGCCACAGCGAGCCGTACCCGCTGCTCTACAGCATCCTCAAGGAGAGCGATTCGCGCCGCATCTTCTACTTTATGGCGTATGTATGCTCCGCCCCGTATGCCGGCACTGGCTAATTGAGCAGTCTCAACTTTTCCTTCATGCTGGTGCAACTCTGCTACGGGTTTTTGACCGGGTCGCTTGGGCTGCTGAGTGACAGCATTCACATGTTCTTCGACTGTCTTGCGCTGGTCGTGGGTCTCTGTGCGGCCGTCATGAGCAAGTGGCCGCCGAATGCGCGGTTCCCGTACGGATACGGCAAGGTCGACACGCTGTCGGGGTTTGCCAATGGTGTTTTCCTCATGTACGTACCGTCCCTGCATTATCCCTGGCTTTACTGACTGGCTCGCAGGATCATCAGCATCGAAATCATCTACGAGGCCGTGGAGCGACTATCTACAGGCAGCCACATGCACCGAATCGGCGAGCTCCTAGCGGTCAGTTCAGCAGGCCTGCTAGTCAACCTAGTCGGCATCATGGCATTTGACCACGGGCACGCGCATCACGGACACGACCACGGCCACTCACATGGCAACGAGAACATGCACGGCATCTTCCTCCACATCCTAGCAGACACGCTAGGCTCAGTAGCGGTGGTCATCTCAACGCTGCTGGTGCATTACTCCGGCTGGGCGGGATACGATCCCCTCGCGTCGTGTCTGATCGCGATCTTGATCTTCGCGTCGGCAGTGCCGCTTGTCAGCAGCACGGCCAAGAGGTTACTTCTGACGCTGCCGGCGGACGTGGAGTATACCGTGCGCGAGACGTTAGCAGGGGTTAGCACCCTTCGGGGAGTGGCGGGGTATACGGTGCCGAAGTTTTGGCTAGACGATACGGCAGCGACGTCGGATGATGGGCATGGACATGGGCATGGACATGGGCATGGACATGGGCATGGACATAGTCATGGGCACGGGCATTGCCACGATCATCAGGATCACGACCACCACCATCATGACCACCATGACCACCATCATGACCATCACGACCATGACCACGACCACAACCACAGCCAAAACGTGCTAGGCGTCATCCACGTGATCGCCTCCCGCAGCGCCGAGCTCGAAGATGTGCGACAGCGGACAGTCGACTACCTCCGCGCCAAAGGAATGGACACGCTGGTACAGGTTGAACGCGAGGGGGATGCACGATGTTGGTGTGGTGGGGGGAATAAGGGGTCTCTGCTGTAGATGGCTGTACTGTAACTAGCATAAGATATTGGATGTAACTATATAAAATATATTGTATAGGATATTGGATATAGGACGTGAGACTTATAGTTATAGGACCAGAGGAAGGTTGTATTGTATGGGCACGTGGCGGAGACCCACGTGGGTATCCCGATATCATATCAACGCGCAGAATGATAGAGTGAAATCAACAGATCAAGACGTCTTCAATCACCTCCTGTCATGTCATATCCAATATACAACCTACAAAGCACCAACCTATACACACCATCTCTATTCTCTTCTCCAATCGCCAAGATAACCAACTCAATCTTACAAATCATCCCCACATAAAACCCAACAATCAACCATCGAAACAAGAATAAAGCCGAGACCCGAGCGGGGCGTTCATAAAAAACCCAGCAAAATACGAAAACGAGGACCAATCACATATATTAGCGAGGCTGTTTTATACCTGTTGGTCTGGATAAAGTGGGTCCATCAGGAGGAAACTGATAGACTAAGGCAGTCAGAGCGGAGGCACTAAATTATTACGATCGTGGGTGATTATCTTGGTGCTGGGTATATTATGTGATGGATCTCGCTGCCTTCTTGGAGTTGCGATTGTTGAGGGATTGTTTTCATTCTTTTTCTGTCTTTTTCTTCTGTACAGCTCGGTTTGGGTGGTCTCTTTCTTTCTTTCTTTTTATACTAATATATCTACACCGCTACATAATACACGACATCAGGGCAAGGCAGCAGCCTTATCTCACCCTCCCCACGCTCTTTCCTCACCACTCAGCCCCATTACACATTAAAAACCGGAGAAAACACAATGAGCTTCGCAACCTGCACCGAAGTCACCCCCCTCTGCCCCGTCGAAGCCACCACCTACGGCTACTACCCGAACTACGGCGGCAACATCTTCTTCGCGGTCTTCTTCGGCGTCTGCGGGTTGACCCAGCTCGGCATAAACATCTACTTCCAAGCATGGACGCTCGCAGTCGCCCTCGTGGGAGGATCCCTCCTCGAAATGGCGGGCTACATCGGACGCGTCCTCATGCACGACAACCCGTGGCACTCTGGCGCGTTCAAGCTGCAGATTGTGACTCTTATTCTCGGGCCGACGTTCGTGGCGGCTGCCGTGTATCTCACGCTGAAGCATATCATGCTGGCATTAGGGCCGCACCACGCGCGGCTGCGGCCGCAGCTGTTCACGTGGGTGTTTATCGGGTGTGATATCGGGTCTCTAGTCCTGCAAGCTGCAGGCGGTGGTGTCGCTGCCGGAGCAGGGAACACCGACCAGGAGTTGTTGAAAATCGGAGACGATATCATCATCGCGGGTATAGCGTTCCAGGTTGCTACGATGGGGGTGTGCGGGGTGTTGGGGGTGGAATTCTTTATCAAGGTGTGGAGGAGTAAGAAGGTGGATGATGAGGCGGGGGGGTATAAGGTTCGCTGGATGGGGTTGGTTATTGCGGCGGAGGTGTTTGCCTATTTCACGGTGTTGATTCGGTGTATTTATCGGTTTGTTCCTCCTTTCTCTTGGTCCCTTCTGGTGGGGGTGATGTGGGTGATTGATCGACTGACTGATGTGTGTATAGACTCCCTGAAATGGCCGGCGGATGGGGAAACCCGCTCATGCAAAAGGAGAATGAGTTTCTGGTGCTGGATGGGATGTATGTCTTCCTCTTTCTCTTCATCTCTTACCTCGGTGTGAATGCATACTAATGAATGGCAGGATGATTGCTCTGGCTGTGGGATCCCTGACACTCGTTCACCCCGGGTTCTTCCTCGCGACGCTGCAGAAGGGAAAGAAGAGTATGATCGTTCCGTGAGCAGATATAGTTGGCTTGATATAGATGTATATAATATAGCTGTAGATATCGATTCGTTTCGACTAGTGTTATTATATCTTGGTAGTAAATCTCCAGTAGAACTTGGAAGTGAACCTGGAAAGAAATGGCAGTGAACTTCTTATGTAGAGAGATATACCCACAAATCACCCACATATTCAACCGCAAGATCAACCGATCCTGTACAGCCCACGGTAACTCCACCGAGAACACCCAAGCAAATGAAAGAATGAAATGAAGGAATCAAAAAGACAGAAAATGCCAACAAACAAGACAGACGCCAACCCTACCGATGGACATATCCACCATGCACAGATCAACTCGCTAAAGCCACCGCGTCTGAAGGACAACCCGGTATGGCCCGGTGGACAGTAGAAAGAACGAAAGCAAATCAACAATCAATCAGTCAATCAGAAAAAGAGAATAATGATAATCACTCCTCTCCCAAACTATCCCGCACACATTTCCTCGCCCTCTTCTTAAACTCCTTCGGATCCTCCCTCCACATACGCGCAGCCTCCACATTCGCAGGACTCTCATCATTCGGGCTCGACAGCATGGAGATAACCGACAAAAGGATCGACTCCGGCGTCTGAACAGGCGACCAGCGCTCGGCGGCGGACTCGTAGCCGTATTTGTCTTCCTCTGGGGGGTGCAGGATGGAGATGCAGACGTCGCCGTTGGGGTAGACTGTACTTGTTATAAGCGAACCATCCTTTATATGCATTTCTCTGACCGGCTTGGGTCTATATTCTGGGGCGAACTCGCGGGGCAAACTGCGTACCGTTGGGGTGGAAAATCGCCGGCTCGAATTTCATCTTGGGTGGCATGTGGGGGTACTCCGGGGGGAAGGAGAGACGTGCTCGGAAGAAGCCTCCTATAAACCTCCTATCAGTACTCATTCTTTCTCTTCTCTTCTTCTCTTCTTCTCTTCTTCTCTTTATCTCTCTTCTCTCTCCCCGCCTCTCGGTCTGGATAATCAGTGGCAACAGGATAACCCACCCCCGTATAACTTAACATCGTCCGAAATCATAAGCATCACCTCCCACTCAAAAACATTACTATCGACCAGTCCGCAGCTGATCCCGGGGATATCCTTGTCGGATTGCATTTGCTGGAGCTGGCGGGACAGCATGCGGCCGGCTGCGGTTGTGGCCATGGTGGGTAGACCGTGTTGACGCGACGGTTGGTTACCTCGAGGGGGGTGAGGTGAGTATTTAGTTTGAAGTGTAGATGTGAGTGAGGGAGTCGAGAATGAGGAGATGAGAGGAGAATGAGGGAGAGACGAAACGAATGAGTGAATGAGAATGAGGGGCCTGAGGCTGGGCGGTGAGGGCGGAGCGGGGTCGACTTTGTGGTCCGGACAACTTCTGCCCACGTGAGAATATAACATCAACAGTCAACGGACTACTACTACTACTACTACTACTTCTTCTTGGGTGATATCCTGTGGATGATGGTATCCTGCTTGCAAGCTATAATCATTATGGTCAACGTCCATACATCCCCAATTCTAATACCAATATCCAATCTGTGACGCAACTAATCGAGCAGCATTCCCAATACACTGCATAGTGGGTTGCAATATCTTCGGAGAAATATCTTATACGTGGAAAGATATTGCATCCACACGAACATCTAAGCCTTATCGCCAAACTTGACGCCTCCGCTAATCAGCACGGCGCACAACGCCGCCACATAGACAAACGCAAAGGCAAACATGATGGCGAAGCCCTTGGCAATAGCCTTGACGTAGCGGATGCGGGCGGCGCGGTCAAACGTCCGCCAGGCATCGGCGATTCCCAGTTTGCCGCTGCCCCCGAGGATGGCGGGGACCACTTTGCCGCCGAAGGAGCGATCGAAGGGCACAATGGCCTCGTGGTCCTCCGGGAGCATAGACGCCGCCACACGGACGAAGATCGCACGGGCGGGGATAGACACCAGGAACGAGAGCAAGGCCGGACCAGAGAAAGATGCGGCGGCGCGGGCGTACGCGCCGGAAGTGCGGATATCAAAGTTAGCCGGGTCGTCGAGGCCGCTGAAGCCGCAGGTGACCATCATGGGCAGATAAAAGGCGCCCAGGGTGACGGCGTACTCGAACACCGCGACGGGGACGATGCGGTTCCAGTCCCTGAGGCTGGGGATGCGCTGGTAGAAGCGCTTGGACGAGGGCTCCGAGATGACGATGTGCACCCAGGCCATCTGCAGGTTGGCGGTCAGGACGGCGACGACCATGTTGATCGCGAACTGGCCGAGGAAGCTGCTGGCGACGGCGAAGGGGAAAAAGGCCGTGATGAAGCCCGGAGCGGCCATGCAGAGGAGGGCCATGCTGAAGCCGCGGAAACGCGACCGGAAGCCGCCCCGCGAGCGCAGATGACGGAGCGTGCTGCGCAGGCTGCGGGTGACGGGAGCGGGACGAAAAATGTCCTCCGGCTCCGGGGCGTTGGGGTCGGCCGATTTGTTGGCGTCGGGGTCGGTGTCGATGCGGACGTACAGATCGGGGTCGGTCTGCTCGACGGCGGCCAGGGTGGGGACGACCCATCCGTAGGTGTATTCAATCTAGACCATCAGTTTGATATCATCGATTCATCAGAGGGAGAACCTACTGCACCAGCCAGCACAAAGAACACAACCACGCTGAGAACAACCAGGGCAGCCAGCCATCCGGCGATTTTGATATCAGGCTGCTGGTCCTTGTCCTTCATCTCGGCGACGAACTCGGTGCCCCGACGGAGGAGGACACTTCCCAGAACCATGATGGCGATTCACGGGCCGATGAACTGATGGATGGAAATAAAACAGAAGACAAAATGATGATGATCCAGGAATTCGATGATGATAAAGGAGTTGAAAAGGGAAGGAAGATGAGAACGATGCGGCGACAAAGAAGAAGAAGTTCAAGACCAGGCAGGGTTGCAGCCTAAGTCATAACTGAGGCAACCATGGGGCTGAGCGCCATCGGAGCCAATCAGAGCGAGGCGGAGGGGCGATGCGGGGATCCGATAGGACAGAGCCGTTGATGCCTTCGCGCCCGGTTGCCTCAGTCACATCTCACGTCAGATCAATGTCTCGGAGTCTGGCCTAGATAGTAGGAGACTAACAGGCAGTATACTGGAAAGGAGGCAGTAGGTACATCAATATCGGGTATTTCGTAGGACTCGGTAAGGTACCGACATGTGGGTCTACGCGGACAGGAACAATCATACAAATCCATTCGTGATCCCTACACAAAAACATCAAGTCTATGACATGAACACGGGATATCCGGGCTGGCCAAAATGCTCACAAAATCTCTAAACAGGACTGAAATATATAACATGCAAGAATAAAAAAAAAATAAAGGAAAAGAAAAGAACGCCGTGGTCAAGATAAACAGAGAAAAAGAAATGATACAGATCGATCTATTCGTCGAACATCTTCTTCATGAACTTGTGGGCGATCTCCACACCGGCGCTGTTTTCCGTTAGCAATCGTTCTCTACAGCAATCAGAATTGAACATGGAAGTGGACTCACAAAGTAGCCGCGTTGGCGGGCACGGCACGACACAGAGCGGGCCCGAAGCCGGGGAAGAAGGCCTTGAGACCACCGTTGCCGTAGACGGCGCGGATGGTGCCGCTGATGGTGGGGCGACCGGGGTCACTCTGCAGGCGCGACTTGATGGTGTCGACGGGGAAGACGGGGATCCACATGGCCACACCGGCGGCACCACCGGCCGCCAGGACGGCGGGCATGGACAGGTCACCGGTGACGTTTCCGTTGGCATCCTTGGGGGTCAGGCTGCGCTTGATGTACTCGTAGGCGGCGAAGTAGGCGGCAGAACCGGGGCCATCACGGGCCAGGGTCATGGCGCTGCCGCGGAAGACACTGCGGATGCCACCCTCCTTGTACAGCTGGCGGACGACGTCCATGCCACCGGCGTACTTGGGCTTCTGGCCGGGCGGGGGCGGGTTCTGGCCCTGGATCTGCAGCAGCACCTTGACCCGCTCGAAGGGGGCGGTGATGAGGGTCATGGGGATGGCGGAGAAGAAACCCGCGGTGGAGATCTGGGCGATGGAGTACTGGGGGGTGTTGTTCTCCACGCGCACGTTGGACATGCTGCTGACGATCTGCTTGCCAAGATCATAGCCCTATGGACAGTCAGCGTCGAATCCGCAGGGAGGGAACGAAAGGTACTTACCCAGAAGCTGACCGCGAACATGGGGGTCACACCGACCAGGGGAGCGGAGACACCGGCATACAGGCCCTGTTATATGATTAACGATAAGATCCCAGAGTTACCATGAACAGGGAGGAAAGCATACCCGGCGCAAACCCTCACGGGCGACCGTCCGCTTGACGACATCCATGGCACCGGAGTAGACACCCGGCTGGGCCGTCTGCAGGCGGACCTTGACCAGATCGAAGGGATGACCGACGACGACGGCGCAAACACCGCCCGCACCGCCAGCGACGAGGGAACGGATCTGTGCGACGGTCTTGTTGATGGGCTTGGCCTCGAGAGCCTTGACCTCATCCTGGATGGGCTGGGGAGACGACGCGCTGGTGTTGGACATGGTGGCGGGAAGCGGGTATGCGGACGGGACAAATGCGGGAACGGAAGAGAAATTCAAGAGAGAGAAAAAAGAACAGGCTCAAACAACGGGACACGAAGCAGACAATCCGTCAAGATAAAGGTATGAAGGAAAATGGGAAGGAGAAGGTGAAGGGAAAGTGTCTAAGAGAGAAAAATCAACAGTGAAGAGAGGGGAGGAGAAGAAAAAAAAAAAGAAGCTTGGAGCACCCCGCGGGAAAAGAAGAAGAATGACGGGGTTCCTGACTGAGGCTCGGCTTCCTCCGTGAGTGGCCCGTGACGCTGGACCTCGGCTCGGATGGGGGATTACTATTCCTCCGCCCACGGGTCACGGGGTGCTCCCTGCCTGAGGTTCGCTCGGATTAGGGGAGATTCAACGACGGTCTCCGCAGGATCCGCTCTTCCGCCGTTGATGGAGTCTGTAATCTCCTTCGCAACCCCATTTCATTCATGTCATTAATCTCCAATAGGGCACGGTCCTCCATGTCTGTCGAGTCGTCAACGTTACAACCGGGTGAACGGGGGAGCCCTGGTTGATGCCTGGTTGATACCTGGTTGATGCCGCTCCTCCGGATTTCCAGCCATCCACCAACCAAGGATCGAAGTGGAATGATTTGGGAAGTTCTCTCTCTCTCTATCTCTCGTCTGCCTTGTCCGTCCCTCTAGTAGTGGAGTGCCGTCATGATCTTCTGTAATAGACCTTCGTTGGTGCTAGTTCACTTCCTTAATTTCACTGCCGGACTGCCAAGACTCACATGCTTATCGCCCGTCACATGACAATCAGTAATTCAAGAAATATTGGATATTGACACTTTTATTGTCAAGGTATCCTGAAAATTCTGTTAGGGGTACTGAGGAGTATGATTCACTCTACTAAGAGTAAAGTGGTGAGATCTAGGTGGTTTACTGTGTGTAGAGCTATTAAACAAGCCACTGTAGGAATTGTACAGGGGAAACTTCGTTGATAAATAAATGTACAGTCACCTTATCAATTGATGCATTTGATGCATTTGAATAGCACTCTTCCTGTCCATGATCCCAATCATGACATTTTTATTGGAACACATTCTTAAAGACAGATATCTTATCTACAGAGAATCAAGTACTAAATGTAGATTTGTCCCAACGTGATCAAAGCAGGAGCATATGTCACTGAGTTGTACATAGAAACCAGCCAGCCCTTATATCTCAGCATCATACACTTCCAGCACGAACATAGGAATAAGGATCCAACGAATAACTAGGATATGGTTCAGTCACCCTTATTATATCACTCTACTAGCTATTAGTCGGATTCATATATCAGCTATCTGATCAAGCTACCAAGAAAAGCAAACATGCAAGGCTTGTATATACATCACCACAATCCAGCCCGTGCCTCTGCCTTCTTTTCAGCTCCACAACAAACAAGGCAGCCTCTTTTTGGGTAGTGGGTAGGTGGGTATATAGATGTATGTGACAGATCATCGCTCCATATCAGTAGTAGGTATCTTCCCCGCACGTTCGCATGATCAAGCACGCATCGTGGCTGTGGCTGTGATGCTATTTCTGTATCTTGATGCGATGCAATATTGTGCTGGTAGAGTGCATATCTCAAAATAAGGATTAATAATTAGATAAAAGATAAAGAAAGAAAGAAAACAGAAAGTGACACTCATAAAAATTGAACTATAAATAAAGACAGAGATAGAAATAGAAATACAACACCCGTCCACGCAAGCGCATGCATGCATAGAACCCAAGCCTGACAATCTACTACCTACCTACCTAACTAACATAAGGTATCATCTGCGGGGGAACACGAGACCTGCCAGATAAGCCCACAACCAAGACGATCTTCTACTATATACTACGTCCGCCATACATACACACACGTGTACTACGCGAACCAGGCTGCGAATGGGTGGATACAGAGCAGTCGGTACTTCTAGCTGCAGAGTATCATATGCTATTTTAGGTCCTGGAGTACGTCCTGCTTAGAGGCACTGCTTGGCTGCCTTTGCTGCCTTGTGTGGGACTTGCTTTTCTGGGGTAGATGGATGTGCCCACTATACTACAGAGAGGTACGACAGGGGGTGGGGTCATTATTGAGACTACTCTGAGCTCCTATATCCGTGAGAAAAGAGTAGAAGATAGATACTAGGGTATCTGTCTCCAATTACGAATAGAAACTGTAGATAAAATCCACAGATAAAAGCTACTAATCAAGTAAATCAAGCATAAGAATCATAATTAAGCCTCCTAACCCGCCCATCACATTATATACTTGGCATTAAGATAAGCCCGCCAGGGCATATACAGTACAAGCCAAAAACGAGAAACAAAAGAATCAAAAAATCATCAAGCCGTAAACCACCAGGCCCGCCGCGAGGCCGGCCCCGCATTATGGAACAAGCCCGCCCCAAAGTGGGTCATGTCCAACAATTACTAATTACGGTAGTAGGTGATGGATTTAGAGCATGAACAGAGCAGCCAGGCCGGCGGCGCCCAGAGCGCCGTTGGCGATGGTGATAGTGCCAGCAGCCGAGTCGTTGGTCGCCTCGGACGAGGGCGCAGAGCTGGAAGACGAGCCGCTGCCCTCGCCGGAGCCGCTGCCGCTGCCGCTGCCGCTATCGCTGTCGCCGCCGTTGCCGCCGCCGTTGCCATCACCGTTGCCATCCTCGTTGTCGTCGCGGTTGCTGTCGGAGCCGCCGGTGCTGGAGGGGGAGGCGGAGTTGGACTTGGAGGCGGTGGAGCTCTAAGAAAGCGTTAGTAGATGACTCCTGATGGTCTCTAGGATGGAAGACTTACGCTGTCGGCACCGGTGCTAGTGGCAGTAGCAGAGGCGGTACCGGAGCCGTTGGCATCAGATCCGGTAGACTTGGGAGAGTCAGTGGACTCAGAGTCGGAGCCAGAGCCCGAGCGAGTGGTGGAAGAATCCGAGCCACCCGCGCCGCCAGCGCCGCCAGTGCTCTCGCTGCCGCTGGCAGAAGAGCTGGAGCTGGAGTCGGAGTCGGAGCCGGAGCCGGAGCCGGAGCCGTTGCCGTTGCCGTCGGGGTTGGAGGTGGAGCCCTTGGGGCAAGACTTCAAGGCGATGTTGACGACAGCGGAGCTGTCCTCATCGGGGCAGGCCTGGGACGTGCAGTCGCGGACACCGAAGCGGTAGTTCTTCTTCTCGCAGAGGCACTCGTGGTCGTTCTTGGGGCAGCCCAGTTCGGAGGCCTTGTTGTCCATGTTGGTGATGCACATTTGCTAGAGATGGTCATTAGTTGGGGCGAAAGACGGCGACGGTCAGATAGAGACCTACCGCGCACTGGCCGACGGAGACATCAGCGGCCACCATGCTGGCCGTAGCCAGGAGGGCGGCGATGGACAGAGAGAAGGTCTTCATTGTGTAGGTATAGTTGACGGATAGGGTTTGGATAGGAATGGCACGAGGTGAAGTGCTCACGATATAATGCTCGAGGGGATGGGGAGTGAAGAATAGAGAAAAAAACAGGACCAGGACAGAGGGCAAGAGCCAATTTAATAAACCAGACGACCAACGCTCAAATCACATCGGACAGGTCCTGGCTGCACGATGGAGTGGCGTTTTCGAACTTTGTTTTTTGTTTTGATTTTTTATTAATATTGCTCTTACTTTTTCCCTTTCTTTACAGTTTAATTTTCAAGGTGGAGAACAACAACGGGAAAAGAGTGGAAATTGAAAATGCGATCATCAGTGCCATTGTCGGCCAGCTTCTGAGGACAGCCAACGTGGCTAGGGGCAGCATCACGGGCCAATTCCCTTACTAGATGAAGTCATCGACCAGGTAGTGCCCTGCAGGATAGAAGTCGATCTGCAAGGTGAGGTTGAAATTTGGTGGATCATCATCCAGTGGCCGCGAGGCCAGGGATCCACCTGGTCCCTGGCTCCAATACTATAGGTTATTGATTTAATGACCCCACATAAGCCGTCGAGATTAGCGCTTGATAGTTTTTGGTACTGAGATTGCCGCGCCCAGAACCAGACCGCAGGTTGTGTCGGCTCACGGCTGTATCCACGAGATCCCTCCAGGGGTTTGAACAAACAACATCCCTTGATTTGGGACCAGTTTTCTTGAAAACGATGGACAGATACTTCTTGCAGGAAATTTGAGGGGCGAGACACTCTTCAGACCCCCCTGACACAATGCAAATACCGCTGTGTAACGAGTTACGTCAATCGACAGCAAGTGTTTGGCTGCCCAAAATCACAGGTCGACTGCGGTTGGACCTTGAGGTACGACATGCAGCTGTGTTTTGATTTTTCCTTGATTCCATTTCGGTTTACTTTTTCATGTTCTTTTGCTCGTCCAGGACAGAAAGGATCGACGGATGTATGGAACTATTGGATGAGAATAACTCGGTACCGGATCATGATTTGAGCAGGAAAAGCCTCTAGCCCACCGAGAACTGAAGAGTGAAGAGGGATTGTCCACTAGCCACAGATCAATGTTCGGTCGGAGATTAGTCTGTCCAACATACGAGTCAGTCCACCAGCAACCAGCCAACTAAGGCTAAGACACGGGTTGCTTAGCGAACTCAATTGGCGGAGGTGGGGATTTGGCCCTGATTTCTCGCCACCCGCTTTATTGAATCGCTCGAACAACCGTGGACCACGACGGAAATCTGATGAACTGTGTGGGAGGCATGTTGGACTCCGCTGGACCCAAGTACAGCATACAACAATAGGGGGTAATGGATTTCTTTTCCAGGGATGTAGTAGCGGTGCAGAGGGTGCGCATCGAAATTTGCAAGGGATCGACTGCCTTGCTGGCAGAAACTTGTTGACCCATCATCATGAAAAGGAAAAGATTAACAAAGAAAAGATACGGGGCAGACCGCCTCGACCAGCTCCGACCGCCCTACCAAGCCAACTCGCCCCATTCTCAAACGATCGGGGGAAGGATTGGAAATCCAGCCAAAGTCGGTCGAGTTGTCGACACCAAGTGGATTTAGGGCAGGATCCATCTGATGTGGCGGTGCGTGTTCCCTCGGAGATACCACTTCCGGCCGAGTGTTGTAGCTTCCCCAGCCACCCAAGCCACCGACATCATCCTCCAAACAACAAGGATTGATACAGCAACACCTTGCCTATACGAGACAAAAGGGATTTATCAAGTCATCCTTCGACAGGGTAGCATCAATTTGCCACGGTCATTAGAGGATGGTCGCATGGTCACGTGTAGACGACAGTACGTTGTTGATACGCAGTTGATACGCCCTTCCGACAGACCGGATCATGCAGCCTGACATGGCCCATGTGTCCAGAAGTCTAGGTAAACTAGGTTGGGACAGAAGGCATGCAGGAGCAAAGCGACGCATGGCGATGTTTGACCTTGGCCCTGGATCATCTAGTATGCACGAACAGCGTTGGAATCTTCGACTTTAATCGTCCCGTGGAGCAAGATGCACCGTAGTGGGGTGTTCGATCTCTTGATCCAACAAACAAGTAGGCTACAAAGGCCCATCTGTCAACAGGGGTAGATCCGGATCACCCGCAGGCCACAATCATGTGTGGGTATGACGAGGTTCTCTGTACAATTCGGTAGCCAGTCTGGTATCCCATTGCCAATCCACTTCAACTCCACCCACTACGCTGAGATGTACGGAGTACAGGTGGAGAAGATGTAAGAGACCTCCAGCTCAGGAGGGGGCACATGCAGTATGAGGCAGTCAGCCACACAAGTCGTTCCAGGAATAAGTGCCTGCTTGCTTGGTCAATACTCTACATTGAGATGCAGCCAACTAGGTAGTACCTAGCAACATCGTGTAATTCAAATGCTTGTTTGTCACTTAGCCAGGCGTTGAGCACTTTGGTCGATCAAATGCAAGGAAGCCTAATCCTGAGAAGTAGCAATTCTATGGCAGGACCAAAGCAGTGCATCATCCCTGTAATTGTTAGGGATATCAATCCTGGAAGCAAGGGCAGCGGCAGTTTACATCATGCTCTATCAAGCTGCTGAAGCTCTTGTTGTACGCTTGTTTGGTCATTAGCGGGGTTCTACTGTATTTATCAGGCAAACAAGAATATGATTGTTTGAAATGAGATTTGTGTAACATACTTCCATGCAACCACTGTAACTGTACTCCGTGGATCTATAACTATCTTCAATCTATTTTGATTTGTCGGATTGGTATCTCTGATATTGACTTTTTAGTTGAATCGGTCAGTAATCATCAAAATTGATATTCTCTAACATATCAAAATGTATACCTAGTTTGAAATACTCACTTGTCACAACTTTCAATATTTCACGATATAGTAAACCCGCTTTTACGCCAGCCATGCTGCGCAGTCCAAGGGAGCTCCGTCGCTGGCTCTGAAGCGGCTATCTTCGATGCCGCAGGGGAAGAACGCTGTTTGATGTGGGCGGTAGCACCGGGTATTGTATAACCGTAGGCCTTATGCAATTGGTAGTGGAGATTCACCGAGAAGGGCATCCCTTTGCCATCAGTGTCTATCAGGTCCCGGCGATTACGGAGCCACAGCTTTACGGGGAATAGTCTCATCCATCCTTGATGATAAGCGAGCTGCTCACCGATAGCCGTGTACCTGGGCCAGCTGGTACGTAGATGTGAGGACAGCAGACGTCAGCACGTCGTCGTCGGGGTAGAACCCCACCGCAATTTCTTGATGAGCACTAGACTTAGCATAGACCAGAGATCAGCTCTGAGTGTTGTTAAGAGAGAAAATTGATCCATGGCTGAACCTCACTGACTGTGCTGGCCACAGATCGCCGGAACGGGATAAGCTGGGGACCAATGGCATGGCGATGACACCGAGTCACGCTCTCCATGATGTATTTTCGGGATAGTATCAGCTTTACAGTCTTCTATAGAAACAGAACTAATTCCTACATGTCGGTCTCTAGCCTCGCTCCTACGAGACGATTGACCATATCGTTAACTATGCCTATGACTGGGAAATTGGCTCCCTAGTGGCCTGGACACGGACCAAAGAGTCTCTTTTAGGCGCTCTCGGCGCCTTCTTGATGTCAGAGCTCCAAGTTTCCGGCACGCGGTGTTCAGTCCGACAGCCTAGAGAGTGCTTTCGCTCTGGTCTCTGTAATTTACTTTCTCAATCAGCGATGACTTTTTGGAAGCATCGAAAGAAACTCAGCTATTTTGCTCCCATAGTTCCTTGCTTTAGTATTCGTTTGCCCAGATGCGGCCCCAGAAGCAGGCACACGACTGTGAGCATCAGGATCGACGACAGGGGCCCAGCGTGGTCATCATTGACAGAGATATACGTATAGCACGACAGACGAGGACCACTGAAGAGTTGATGGGGATGGTGATGTGAAAGGATAGAGGCAGAGGTGGTGGAGGTGATGGTAAGTATGGTCACCTGATCTGTTTCGGGTGCTGCCTGAGGGAATTATGAACGTTTTGAGCAAGTGGATAATAACTAACATAGAAATATCATCTCGTACAATTGAGCTATATCAGACAATTTGGCCGGACAACGTGCATTCGTTGTATCATGGCAGGAAACTGCAATCTGGGGTTAGGAATACTTCCCTTGCACAATGCAAATCATGGCGATAAAGAAGATTCACTTTAGGATGGTATTGGCAAGGTAAACCTGGATGATTTAGATAAACAGTTTATGAGCATTATTTGTGAAAGGAGGGTCCTCAACGTGTCACTTGATTGCAGACCACAGTTTGGTTCCTTTTATTGCACATCCAACCGACTCGAAACTTCCCCTTTACATGTAGACGATCTCTACCTTTCATGGCTCTAGTTGAAAGCTCACAATATTGCTAGTTAATTGTTCCTTATGCATTGACCATTCACAAGGACCCAATTTGTGGCGGACTCACAGGCGCATGAGTCGGTTGACTCCCACGTTACCTCCAATCCATCCCACCATCTATTACTCCAGCTACGCGAGACACTAAGTCAAACGACAAAAGTCCCGATTAGAAGCGCATAAAAGTGCCAAGCGCGCCGTTAGACTAATTCCAGTGGGCCAGACCGTCGGATGGAGTTCCTGTCTCCGTCCCCGCATGATCAACGGCGCCATTCTTTGTCGGTCCTCGGCTGGTTATCAACCGGTCTATCTGTCTCTGCTCCAACCGACTGCCTGAGATTCTGGTTATTCAATACACGAACTCAGAGGTAGTCAATAAAATAAAAAGAAAGCCGAGACAATGAGCAGGAGGGAGACAGCGAACAGAAGCCAGGAATGAAGAAGGAATGGCCGAACCCAACCCAACGGTGAAACTCGACCCGGGAGCCAGTCACTCCCCCCGCTAACACTGCGGAATCACTGGAATGGACAGGGATTCGCTGATCAGTGGGACCAAAGCACCACACGGCTACCAAGCCGGCAGCCGCCAGTTCCCCACGTCAAACAGCCATCTGCCACGCACCCTTCGATGGCATGACAACCGTCTAGGCCTGCACCCGATTGACTCGACCGTCTAATGTACCCCTGGCACCCCTGCAGCTATATCCACTAGGCTTTGCTACGGTACTACATGGCTTATTTAGTCCGCGACTGGCGCGGATGACGAAGGGATTGAACTTGTGAGAGGATGAGGCCGACGATGGATCCTGCTCCGTCGACCGGAAAGTGGGTGTGGGATGCGGGGTTCTGGCCCGTGCCGGGGACCTTATAAAAATAACTGTCTGTTAAAGGCTAGAATAGGAAAGCACCGTTAAAAAAGGGTAGGAGCTTAATCGCCACATCTTTGTCGACGGATATGCCAGAGTGTTCCGGGGGGAGATGGACCAAACCGGTTTTCATCAAAGAATCTTGCAAGATCCAGCCCGGGCAGAGACCACCAGGACAAATTCCTAGCACCGCTGGAAGAGAGCTAGATAATCTCGTCTCTCGCTCACCGCAACCGAAAGTCGAGCTTTGGGACTTTGGGAGCAACCCAGCACATGATAAACACCGGGATGGCCAAGAGTATCCACAGACTAATGCATAACCGTCTCAATGGGTTCATGGTAGCCTGGGCCTGTCATGTTGATCCCCCGCTCCAGATAAGCCATCATCCACAGGGGTAATTGCTTAAAGATTTGCCCGAATCCCGATTCAACGGTACCTTACTGGTGTCGCAACCATCATCATGGGATTCACCAGCATTCTCCGCCGACTATCCAGCCGCAAAAGCCCCGAGCCCACGCGGCCATCCGGGGCTGAGTCTCCTAATGATTCGGCTTATGAGAGCCTCAATCATGTAAGAAATCATGCTCAACTGCTGTTCTGGAAATAAAATCACTTACCTGCATACAGAACCGGGAACAAACCCCATCTCCGGAACAAATACCATGCCAGGAAGATATCACATCCCGAGAACAGATCCTTATCCGGGATACTATATCCGAGGACACATGGGTAGTCGACAGCAGCAAAATCACCGGCGGGCCATTCCACTATCTTCTATCAAACTCGGGGAAGAACACCCGCGGTTTCTTGATCGACGCCTTCAACCAATGGCTTCAAGTGCCTAACGAATATCTGCAATCTATCAAAAGAATTGTCGACATACTCCACACCGCATCACTTCTGTACTCCTCCTATTACATATTTAGGAAAGAGGAAGACATCACTAACAATATATAGTGTCGACGACATTGAAGACAACTCCCCTTTACGCCGGGGTCTCCCCGCCGCCCACGTTGTCTTCGGCACCGCGCAAACCATCAACTCCGCCAACCACGCCTACTTCCTCGCTTCGCAGGAACTACAAAAGCACGAAAGCCTCTCCGCCCACCAGATCTTCACCGAAGAGATGCTCAACCTCCACATGGGCCAAGGCATGGACCTGTATTGGCGCGACCTGTCCATCTGCCCCACAGAAACCGAGTACATTAACATGGTCAACAACAAGACCAGCGGTCTCTTCCGATTGGCAATCAGACTCATGATGCTCGAAAGTTCCTGCACAAAGTGAGACCCTTCCCCTCCTACTTTCTACATCCCCCTTCCATACATCTCCCAGATTCTAACCCGACCGCAGAGACTACGTCCCCCTAGCCAACACCCTCGGCGTAATCTTCCAAATCCGCGACGACTACAAAAATCTGCAAAGCGACGAATACGCCGCCAAAAAGGGCGTCTGCGACGACATCACCGAGGGCAAATTCTCCTTCCCCATCATCCACAGCATCCACGCCAACCCCGACGACAAGGTTCTGCTGAACCTGCTCAAGCAGAAGACGGACAGCCCGGGCGCGAGCGACGTCGCTCTGTCATGCCTGCGCGCAACGAACAGCTTTGATTACACCCAGCGGGTGATACGGGATCTGGCGCGGCAGGCGGAGGAGTTGGTGGAGGAGGTGGATTATGGGAGGGGGAAGTTTCAGGGCATTCAGGCGGTGCTGGGATTGCTTCAGAAGTGAGGCCTACTGCTACTTTTACAGCGTATTTCATGATTATGATATCTCTGGTTTTCTTCCTTCCTTTGCTTGAAATGCCAATATTACTGTTTCATGTCGTGTCGGCAGTCTCATTCAAGATTCCATGGACTTTCAATATCACTATAGGCATAGAATAGTGTCCAAAGGCGTGTGGGTCAGCTAAATGTGAATTCTCGACAGATCAAAGTGCCATCACGCCTTGATAGGTGGCAAGGCCACAAAAAATGAATGATGGTTTTGCTTCCTCGGTATCAAAGACCAGTGGCTCTACTGGCAATGTGCTAAAGCACATATTTAGCACTAATATCTTATCAAGAGAAAGATATCTCAATGACCATTACACCACCTCTGTTGCTTTACTCCGTAATAAATCTATATTATTTTACTGCTTTTGTCTCCACCTCTCTATCAATATCGGCGTAAAGGTGTCGGGTTCGATATCATGGCCGCGGACAAGCCCACAGAGGTGCAGGAACGACTTCCCATGGAGCTGATCCAGCATATTCTAACGATGATCCCTGGTATTCAATCCCTGGCGGCTGCAGTGCTCGGAGGCCCTCAATTCTACCATGCCTTTTTAGACGCCCAGCTTCGAATCACGCAGGAAGTCTCCACTCGACAAATCCCGCCAGAGATACACCACGATGCTCTAGCGGCAGAGGTGTCTTCACGTCGAACTATCTAAACCCGCCAGGAGGTGGAGGTCTTTTTTGAAGATTACTTTGCCCGCGACAGGAAGCCCTTCCATTCGTCTCTCCGATGAACACTCTCGCAAGCAAGCTCTCTCGCACGCCTCCACGACACGGTCGACTCTCTCACCGCGTCTCTTGTGTTCTCAGTCCTGGCGCAAAAGCCCAGTGCGAATCCGATTTCAAGGGGGGAACAGCACCGCATTCAGTGTAATTTCTATCGGTTTCAGATATATTGCAATCTATTTTGCAATAAGATGATGATTCCAATCGATGCAGATCATGATCAGCGGGAGGCGTACCTTGCACACTTTGCACCGTGGGAGAATGAGCAGTTGGCATGTATACATGACTACTTGCTTGAGATCATCGCACCTGGTTTGTCTTTCATTCTTCCCCCACCCTCGTATCTACCACTCTCTCATTAGCTACCCTTCTACCTGAATACTACTATAATTCCACTAACCAGCACCCAGCATTTGAAGAAGTCGCGGTGAGCGATCCCGACTGGGTCAGCCTCTTCACTATAATGGACAACGGCCTCGACGAAGGCGCCCTCGAGCATCATCTCTCCTTCGGACTGGCCCACATTCAACGCTTCACACAAGCCAAAGACGCCCAGTCCAGCATAAACTGCTCTCGTTGTTCAAAAAAGAGAGCAACCGAACCTTCCTAGCCGCCGCGTTGCGAGAATCCAACTACCCCGACAGATGGACGCTCGAGGAGTTCGATTCCGAAGACGAGGCAGAGCTCATCCCCACGCCGTGGTTTTCCGATCCGGACAGAGGACCCGAGGATGTCTAGCGCAGGGCACTTCGGGAGCAGACGATGGACCAGTGGTTGTTTTCGCCGGCGCAGATCCCGCTGCGGCGGTGGGGATATGTGCTGTGGGATTGGCCTAGGCATGAGGACTGGGGTGTATTTGAAAGTGCTTGGGAGGGTATTGATGTGGAGAAGTATGAGCGGCAGGAGATGAGTCGGCGACTGCAGGAGGGTGGGGGGATGCGGATCAGGGCACAGGGTATGGTTCAGCGGGGGATGTTGGAAACGTGCCACTATTTATGAGTGTCTCGCTTGGTCGCGAAGAATGTAGTGATGGAGTTGATCTCAGGAGTTGTATTAGACCCATGCTCGTTAATAGGGATATCGGTCAGTTCGGTCCTCCTTCAACCACCCAGACGCCCGTCTCTACACGTCTCCTCGTTTGCATCCTTCTTCAATCATGCAGATGTCTGTCTCTACATGTTTCTATTATCATGTTCTTCTCCACCATCCAAGTTCCTAAGATTTAATGAAGGAGACGTGTGAAGACAGGCGTCTGCGTGGATCCCCAGGCGAGAAGATAAGAATCAGAGAACAAATTTCAGGGCTGGTAGGTCACCCGCTACTATAAATAACATCTAAGCTAATCACATAGCAGAGTCCAAGTAGGTTCTATGTTAGGTATACCAGGCAGGTTAAGCCCCATACCAATCGTTGGTCAACGTTTTGGCGTAGCGGGCATGATTCTATGCCCTTCATATCACCCAACCACAAGATTGCTACCATTTGACCTTAGTATACTATAGCATATCAATATCCATCAACCCACAGAGTCGCACATAAAAATGATTATTATACCTCCATGGATTCAAACAAACCAGCACCATCCACTCACCCTCATACAAACCATCAACACAGTTCTCAAGTTCCAGCCCTAACCAACCAAACCTTACCATACCACTCCAGTGATCCTCCCGACCCACATCAAGTGGATGCGAACCACCAACCACCCCCACCAACGGTTCCCTAAAAAAAATTGCAAAGAAAAAAAAAAAAAAAGAAAAAGATATTGACCGACGCAGGGGTCGAACCTGCAATCTCTTGATTCGTAGTCAAGCGCCTTGCCATTGGGCCAGCCGGCCTTGTTGAAGTCTAAGTATCAGAATGTGGTACATATTCGGGACAAGTACTTTTTTGTCATAGCTTTCATTATGGTACATTTTTTACTTGGGGGACAGGTAGATAGGTACATGGGAATCAAATAATCAATCGTCCAAGACGACAAGGAAATCAACAAAAGAAAAGAACAAAAAAAAGTCTCGCAAAC